>NW_025054371.1:0-9296 GCF_019279795.1 Protopterus annectens
AGGAGCCATTATTTCCATTGCTTCCAACATAAAAGAGTTCATTTCTAGTTTTCTGTTGAACTCCTCTGGCCACTGTGGGCCTGTTCAGTTTCCTAAGAAACCATTTTTTTTAAGTTAGCCAAGTCTATCAGTCAGCAGTTATAGACAGATGTACCAAGTAAGTTAAAATTAAAGCCATGTCTTCTGTTAGGGGCACAAGTGGTGATCTTCATCTTGATCACTGCTGCAGTAGTCTAAGCTATATGGATTGTATCCTGCATAGGGTATAACATATGGTCAGCTTCCAAAGCTTCAGGACAAATTCCACATGCCCAAACTGTTAGGTTCGGGCTTCAAGCCCTTCAGAGCTTTCCTGATGCCGAAAAGAGAGGCCTTCTGCATTCTTTTGAGGATCAGTGGTCACCTTGTGCTGTTCCATTCCGGGGCAGAAATGTTCCCTTTGGAGGGAACCTCCCATATATTATCTTTAATGCTTAAATTTACTTTTCTGTTGAGGAACGTATGTTTTAAACTAGGAATGTGTCTTTTTGACAGTCATGTGACTTTGCTGTACTTTAACAGGGAGGGCACTTTTCTGTGGACAGTTTGAAAGTTGATTTATACTATACATTACAAAATTGTTTATTTCCTGTGGGAAACTGTGTTTAAATTACTTTTGGGGCTGGTAAAGTGTATCAGAGTGCTTTTTACTGTGTTTGGTGGTGGCGTGGCACCAAAATGCTTTAAAGTTTACTGGCTTGGTAACAGCAGGTGCCAGGAAGAGGCACTGGATGCGATGTTTGCTCTGTGAGGAGTGTTGAGTGGGAGAAGTACAGAAGGTCAGAAGGTTGCATTGTCTTTGTGTGGATTTAAGAGCATATGACAAGGTGCCTAGAGAGGTGTTGTGGTATTGTATGGGGAAGTCAGGGTGCCAGGTATACAAGGTGGTGCAGGATGTGTCACGGGGTGGTGTGATGGCGGTGAGGGTCTGTGGAGGGGTGACAGATGCTGTAAGGAATTGGAGGTGGGATTACATCAAGGATCAGCTCTGGGCGCCTTATTCTTGCAGTAATGGTGATGGACAAGGTTGACAGACGAGATCAGACAGGAGTCCCCGTGCGACTATGATGTTTGCAGATGACATTGTGATCTACCTGCAGTGAGAGTAGGGAACAGTGGAGGAGACCCCTGGAGAGGTGGAGATATGCTCCAGAGAGAAGAGGAATGAAGGTCAGCAGGAGGCTAAGACAGAATATAAGTGTGTGTGAAATGAGAGGGAGGATAGAGGAATTATGGTGAGGATGCAGGGAATTATAGAGGTGGTGAAGGTGGAATGAGTTTAGGTACTTGGGACTCAACAGTTCAGGAGTAATGGTGGAGGTGTGGAAGAGAGGTGAAGAAGAGAGTACATGTGCAGGATGGAGTGGGTGGAGAAAGAAAAGTGTCAGGAGTGATTTGTGACAGAGCGAGTACCCAGTAAAAGTGGGAAAGGGAAGGACCACAAGAGGGCAGGAGACCAGCTATGTTATATGTAGCTGAGACAGTGGCATTGACAAAAGCAGAGTCAGAGCTTGACGTGGCAGAGTTGAAGATGTTAAGATTTGCACTGGGTGTGACAAGGATGGACAGGATTAGAAATACATATTAGAGGGTCAGCCCAGGTTGAAGGTTTGGAGACAAAGCCAGAGAGGCAAGATTACGCTGGTTTGACATGTGCTGAGGAGGGATGCAGAGTATATTAAAAGATGCTAAGGATGAAGCTGCTAGGTAACAGAGGAAAAGAGGAAGGCCTAAGATAAGGTTTATGGATGTGGTGAGAGAGGACATGCAGGTGGTTGTGAGAGCAAGATGCAGGGTGACAGAAGAAATGGAACAATTGATTATTGTGGTGACCCTTAATGGGAGCACGAAGAAGAAGTGCTGCATAGATTCCTGAAAGAAGCACTATTTTTGGTTTGACTGTGGAACAAATAATGGGTCCCACAGTTGTTCCTTCTTCCAGCCACAAAAAAAAAAAAAAAATGTTATCTCAACAGCCTTTGCTAGCACAGTAGGATTGCAATTTGTGTTATCTGGAGGTAGGTGATTCTGCTGCACCAAAGCTGGGGTTTTTCAGATTACTCACCTTTCTCCTGATAACCATGGTATTGCCTATATAACCACTATGAACCTTCATGTTGTTGAGGTCTCCTCAGTGGGCAAGGGGAAAGCCACTTTGTTGGTGTTGGGAGAAGAGGTGGTGAAGGTGTCGCTGCTTTGCCAGAATGTTGCCAAACCCTGAGGAAGCTTATTTCTGCCATTAGTAATCCTGTTTGTCTTAACTTTGTTGTCAAAAAGAAACAGAAAACTAAATTATTTTCTCTGCTCTGATTTCACTGACAGGAGAAGTTTATTGGCTTAGGGTCCTGTACAACCCATTGACCCTTTATACTGTGGTGGTTTCTAGTAAGAGAAAAAGGGGGATGCCTTTTCCTGAAGAGATTCAAGCAACTGAATCTGAAGAGGAATGTGATAGGACAGATAAGCAGGTTTCATCAGAGTTCTGATTCAGACCTCAGAGAGCATGTTATCTGAATCTCCTGTCACGATTCCCTGAGATCACAGGTTGAAATTCTACTGCCTTCCATCCCGGAAAAGGTAATGTTGGAAGCTGTTGTCAGCCAGGAGCCTCTCGATAGCTAGCCTGCTGCAAATTAAGAAAGCAGTTGGGATGTATAAAAAGTTAATCAATTTTCAAATCTCGTGCACTCATCCCAAACTCGTCCCTACAGCTATAGCTTTAGTTAATCCCGTTGCTGCCAAACATTTAGATATTCCCAATCCTTCCTTTCTGACAGGGATGGTAGAATGATATGACAAAATGTTTTGCTAACTTGATTTTTAGAATTTTTAATTATCAGGCTCGTTACTAAAGTTTATTCTGACTAATGTGAATGGCTGAAGAATGCTTTATCTTGCAGTTCTTTTTTTTCTTAACAGAAAAAATACTTTGTGTGTTGTAGTTTCTCTTTCTGTTTCTCAGGTCACTACTACGTAAAGTGTGTTCATGACCATAGATAACCACATCCAGGGCTGTTGCCACTGGTACTGTGTTGATGAGGTTTTGTGTGGCTGCATTCTCAGGACTCCCCCAGAGGATGTAAAATGTGATTTTAAATTCACCTTGGAAAGAGATTTTGTTTGTACCCTGCCACAGAAGTTATCAAAAAATGAGATGAGACGATTAAACTGGATACAGAGAATCTTTCAGATTTTCAACCTCTAAATTCCTGGGATTTCCTGCTCTCTTACCCAGTTTGAGAAAGAAATAAAATACCACAGCAAAATGCTGGTAAACAGATGTTTAAGATACAGTGGCAGTAGAGGATCCACAAAGAAAGTAGCATCCTCCCAGAACAAAGGAAAGTAAGTCAGACAGTCTGTCCTTTCAGAGTTCAATTCCATTTCTCTGGCAACAGATTGTTTTGTGCAAAATGGGTTTTGAGACTGATTCAGATGGTTACAGATGGCAGGAAGAAACCCTGCTTTCTTGGGAATTATTCCATTAGCCACCATACCAAACCCTCTGTTCTCTCTCTGTCTCATAGCACATGCTTCCTCAGAGGTATTGGGTAATAGAAACAGTTCCCATTTCAAGTTAAAGAGGTTTATTCAAGAATGTTTCGGTACAAAAGAGTTAGAAAAACGCTTGAGACCAAATCTGACCTTTTTCTTAGTGTGTGATAAAGTTCCAAGCTCAAAATGCTTACTCACAAACTCATAAAGTCTTCTTAATCATTTGAGTTTTTATGGTAACCTTGGATTTAAAAGATGCTAATTAAAACATTTAAACTTCAGGGATGATGTTTCTACAGCTTTTATCTGTCTGACTACATTAATAAGTTTCTCTGCTTTTACCTCCTCTGTACTATCAACTGCTCTAGGAGTCTTCTTCACAAAGTGTCTTTAGTTATAGCCCATTGCAGGCTGTGGTGGATGTCCAGGTTTTTCTATGTTTGACGTGATTTTGCTCATCTTTGAAAGCATTTTTCAAGGTCAGAAATCTCTCACTTTGGGCTAGAGATCTCCTCTGCAGGCTGAAATTCCAAGAGAGTATAAAATAATTCTTTTTGACTCCATCGCGACAGGATACCTCAGTACAAGGAGCTTTTTCTCGCAAAGGAAAACAATAAATATATATTTAGATCTGGGGTCCAGCAGATTTACCTTTACTCAGACTTAGATCACTGTGAGGGAGGATTCTGTATCCATGGCATCCATGATTCTGTGGTACCTCTGGGAAGACTCTATCCAAACGAGGAAGACACTGCAGGACTTGAAGCCCTGTTCCTTCTAATTAGTACCTCCATTATTCTTTTCTCTGATTCCAGCTCCTGGGATTTCTGAAAAAGAGAAAATCATTTGTGGAGACATCAAATATCCCTAACCAGGTCTAAACCAGATTCTTGCCCTTGGTAGACTAGCTGTTAGCATGTGATATAGTTTTACAGCACACACTCTCTCCACAGGCTCATACATTCTGTCAGAGCAAAGTTGAGCTGCTGAGCAGGGACAAAGGCAGACAATAAATGGAATTCAAATCAGGCTCTTCCATGACGATTCATTCAGGAGAGTTCTGCAAGCAGACTCTTTTGCCTCCCTCCCTCCTGATCAATCAGCTGACAAAATTTGCCGGCAGGTCTCATGCAAGAGGTCCTGAAGATAGATGCCTTTTCTTTTCCTTTGTACAGGAATGTTTTGCATGCTTTTTCCAATTCATTTCCATTATTATCCAGGTATTTGAAAATTTTCCTTCAAATGTCCGGGTGACATTTTTTTTTTGTACAAATGTGATTTTGGCAACACCATCTACGTGGCCGTGCAATGACAGAACTTCACTTTTTTGCCGAATAAAAGCTTATTCTTGTAGCAATTGAGTTTGTACTATTCTCAATTAACATTTAGGTTTTTGGCCACAAAATTTTTATGCAAGTTTTAAAGAAAACTTAGGAAATATTTTTTTGTTCCTAAAATCTCAGGACATTTGCAGTTTTTCAATTTATTAGACAGGAAACAACTACCTTAAATAGGACTGTCCCAGCCAACTGTGCAACAGGGACAGATGGCAACCCTAGGGCCAGAGAAGAAGAATTCCTTTAGAGACAGATTCAGTTCACAATTGCTGGTTACTTCTAAGCATGTAACTGAAGAAGGTCATATTTGTCTGTCATATTTGAATTAGTTGGTAATTTCAGGCTGATAGTTTATCTTGCACATCATAATGGTAAACTATTTTTGAAACACCCTATTAAATTATCTCAAGACAAGCAAAACCTAGATTAACAGAAAAAAGAAACAAACTATGCCATTGATTTATGTTCATCATGTTGATCATTGCTGCAGTAGCTCTGGCTGAATGACAGGTCCCTGCCAAACATGTAACAGCTAGCTTCAGCAAAGACTGACGCGCACAAACTGTCAGCAGCTTGGCCTGAGCTGACCAAAGACAAGTTTAGGGGTAATAGGCGCCTAGAGCTTTTGCTGGTAGAAGAGTAGAAGCCTCTAAAGCTTTGAGGATTGACGGTCAGCTACTGTTCCTTTGTTACAAAATGAGTCTCTTTGGAGAAAAGATCTATTTTCTAAAGATGGTTTGTGTTTTATCACTTCCTCTTCACAAAAAGTTATTTTAAAGTAAGGAGCTTTGTGTTTAACAGACTGCTACAAAATGGTATAGTACCTTTAAACGGGAGCAATTTTGTTCCTGTCAGTTTAAAAGTTGAGTAAAGGAACGGAAAACATTTTTATGTGGAAAATTTGTGTTTATTTTACTTTTTTGGGGCTGTCAAAGCGCTTAAAGTGCTTTTACATTGTGTCGGTCAGACGGGTTTCTACAGACTTGTAGTATTTACCAGCATTTTCTGCTTTTCTTCCCCAGGAAAGAGGCACAGTTTTTGGCTTGACTTTGGAGTTAATGACTGTGTCCCATGGTCGGTCCTTCCTTCAGCCACAAAAAGAAAAAGTTAATGCAAAGAGCCTTTGCCACCACAGCAAGCTAGCAGTTTGCCTCAACAAGTGGGTGACTCTGCTGTGGCCATTTGTTGCATATGGATCGCTCTAAAGCCCTGTCTCTATACCGTATTGCCTACAGGTTACTGAGAGGTGATCATGTCTGGCATACAAGGCATCTTTGGATCCAGGTCTGACGATCTTTTGTGCATCTGCAAAAACAAGCAGCATCAGAATCCACTAGATCCAAGGACTTAAATTTTGCTTGTGACATAAATAAGACATGCTAATTTATACAGTTCAGTGTGGCAGCCAAAAGGACAGCAGTGCCAGGTAAAGTAAGGTTTGTATTATCCCAAGTGCTCCGCTGACATAAGACATGTTGGTGAGACAGATATGTGCTCAAGGATAGATCCCCTGTGGTGCTGTGAAAACAGGCTCCCTCATCCATGTGAAGTACAGGCCATCCCTAACCCTGTTTAGTAACCCTTGACCAATTGATGGGAAATTAAAATCAACCCGGTCTAACCTTTGTGTCTTTGATAGAGGCAAACAGTAATGCCCAACCAGCCTCTCCCCCACATAATCCTTAGAAATTTCGAACATACCGCCTCCTAACACCTATGATATAGGGACACAGTTGGGTTGAAATGCATGGCTATCCTTGTAAAGTCCCCGTGGTCATATAGTAGCCTAGTATACCTGTATACCTAGACTAATCATCTTTTACCCCAAATTTCTCTGCTCTGAGTAAACTCCACAGCCCCTATGGGACTGTGGGCTCATACATCCTCTGTGGCCCTTGGGGTCCCTCAGGGCGCAACAGCTCCTGTTCATTCTGGAGAGGGAACGGAAAATCTCTCTTGTTATGCCTGTGAATGCTGCCATTAGGCCACATGGCTGGCCCTTTTTCCTGATGAAAGAAACAAATTAAGTACGTGTCTACTCCTCAAATTTTCTTTAGGCAGGAGAAGTTTGCTGCCTGACTTATGCTTAATTCAGGCTGTTGATCCTTCTTAAAGTAGTTTCTGATAAAAGAAAAGTTCTGGATGATGGGGTCCACCTTTTGATGAGGATGAGCAGGTACTAATGAAGACAAGAAAACCTGCTACTAGAAAGTTTTAGATATTGGCAAGTGGAAAAGGTTTTCTAGTTGGTGCCAGAAACACACCAGCAGTCATTTAGGGCTAGTTGTTTGGCTTTACAATATTTGTGTGGACTACCATCCAAAGGCCTTTCTGCCCTTCTGTCAAGGTTAATTTATCAGCCATTGGATCCTCTTCTGGCCACACGGCCCTATGTCAAAATGTTTTTCAAAGGGTTTTAATATACAAGAGGCTCTGGCAAACCGTGGCCCTCCAGTCTTTATTTTGTGTTGTAGTTTGGTCAATTTGTCCGGATCAATCCAGCCAACCTGGCCGACTTGGAGGTTCTCAACATGGAAAACACTTTTACTGATAGCTCACCCCTGTAAGATTATCTGAGTTGCAAGTTCTTATGGTGAGTCAACAAGGACAGGGTTACTTTGAGAACTAAATCTTCTTTATTATGCCTTCAAAGTGATTTCGAGTTTTCGATCCAAACTATCAATCACCCTATTTTCTTTCCTGAACCTAAAGATGAGAAAAAGAATACCCATACCTTGGTTATGCACAGACAACTGAGGTGCCAACCTGATCGAGCTTAAATCTTTGGGGATCTTTGGACTGAAGTGTTTATCAATCTGTGAAGGTAAGAAGGGAGCCAAACTGTGTTAGAAGAGATGAGTATCTAAGGCTATTATCTTTGCTTATACTGCCATAACAAAACTGCTACTGGTAGGGCTAAGGGGTCCACTCTACCAGGGTCTTGGCTTCACTCCATGGCTTTTTGGAAAGGGTTGGATTTATAATTTCTAGAAGCTTGCTATCGGTCCTTCTGTACATACTTTTTACAGCACCATAAGCCTGATTCCTTTTCAAGTCCAGGTCAGGCTTAACTAGGACCATTGTTCCGTGGGTCTCCTGACTTCTCCACCCTTACAAATGTAGTGTTAGGTAATCTACACATATAGCTATGGCTACTGCAGCAGTTATCAATAGGGATGAAGCGAGCATAGCAATAATTGTGCAGGGCTGAAGTCGAGTACAGGTAGGTGTTCAGTGATTCTCTCTTACCGCCGCAGCACGCTTTCTTCCCTCCATCACTGTTACTTTTGGTGATTTTTTTTTATTCCAGGGTCTGGACAAATTTTTTTTTTGTTGTTTCTTGCATGGCCCTTTCAGGGCTCAAACCTCCCCAGTTGCCAAGAAGGTTTTAAGGGCTTGCACCCAAACTTTTCTTTAGCTGCTGTGCCCAGCTCGAGCTGCCTGACAGTTTGCTGTGTGTGGAAGGTGTCCTGTTGTTGACCACATGTATCTTTGCAGGTAATATAACCCGTATAGCAAATGCTACTGCAGCAGTGATTATTCAAATGTCTGCCAAGCTATGGTACTAAATTCCTTATACAGCCGTCCTTTTCCACGACGCATATAGTTAAAACAATGAGTGAGAAGGTTACACTGAAAAATAATTAGTAAAAATAGGCCAGTTCTGAATAAGCTGGACTTATTGAGTGATTTTCAACCTTCAGGAGCCAGGCACATGGACATAGTGGCTCACTCAGAGGATGATGCCTCAGGTGTTTTAGCACTGGCGTATCTCTCCCAATGCCCATAATTTGTTCTCACGTTTTAATGGACAGTTTCAGTCAATAATGCCAAACCATTAGCTGTGACAGGCGGTTTTGGCCTCATATGATACCAGCACAGCAATGACGTAAACAAGTCATGGGCATTCAGAATCGCTTAGTTAGCGAAACAATTGGTGTCTATAAGGCACTGCAAGAGATCCTATGTGCTCTGATACAAGAGGTTTGAGAGGTCATCATTGAAAGCTCCAGCTTGGCTGGAGTCTTCATTTTGTATTTATAATCCATCACATATCTTTTCTTCTTTTCAATCATTTCATCAGTCCTACATTTCATAAATTGTTGAATTCTCTTCCCATAAACCTCACTCTCCTCCTGAACATATTATTCTGTATATTGTTCCCCACCCTTTTTATTTGTATGTAATTTGCTCCTTCCCTTTATAAAATTCAGGATCCTGTGTCCCAGTTCAAAAGAATCATTTCCTTAGTTACAGACATTTGTCACCTAATATTTTACAGAGTACCGTGGTAACTGCCAACTCATTACACTCCCAAAATGAGTGTTCCTAGTTGCATCTTTTTTTTCGCCATCACACCTCCAACATTTACCACATAAGGAAAAATTATTTGATGTTTGCTTGAGTATAAAAATACCTATGCAG
>NW_025054372.1:0-6734 GCF_019279795.1 Protopterus annectens
TCAAAGCATATCACCCATTGATCATCTGAAGAGTAATTCCCCATGAATGGAAACAATTCCTTAGGGACACAATCTCTGTTGAAAAAAAATCCCCAAATTCTTGTGAGCTTCTAAAAAAATTTGCAGAGGAGAGGCAGCCACATCTACCAGAGAAATATCCCATGAATGGACAATTCCTAGGGACACATCTCTGTGAAACATCCATCTGTGAGCTTCTGTGCTGGACCTGCTCAAGGAGTCTGCCACTAGATGTACTCAGAGAATTTAAACCATCTGAAGAGTCACTTGATACTGGACATCCAGATGTCAGACCTGAAGAGCTAGTCTGCAAAGAAGACAGGACCTTCTGCCCCCTTACTTGTGGACATGCCACATCACTGTGGTGTAGTCTGTGAAATGTTTGAGGGGCCCAGGATGAAAGTGGGAATGAAAAGCCGGAAGAGGCAGAAGCAGAGCCCTCATCTCCACTACACTGCTGTAGTTTAACCTCAGATGAGGAGGCCAGAGACCCCGCAGATGGACCCCACCCCGTGACCAAGCAAAAAAAATCTTGCTTTTTTCCCACTTTTCTGAGATTTAAAAAAAGTTCAGTTACAGGCTTGCTGTTCTTGAACTGTTTTGTAAGTTTCTGTGAGGCCATTTTTTGCTTGGGCTAAAGGAAAGTCTCTCTGTTGATCAGTGGCAGTGAAACATTGAGCAGCCTGCCTGTTCCCTGTGGGGAGTGGAAAACCAACTCTTGAAACTGTAGTTTTATTGGCCATTCTGGGTCAATTCCAAAACTCCTTCATCTTCCTCTCTTAAAAACTGGTTGCCTGAAACGTGGGGTTTTGGCGCTCTTTTCAGGCTTGTTGGCTGTTGGTGAAGCACCCACCGTAAGAGTGAGAAAACGCTGAGGAGAAGAAAGGAGCCACTTACGGAGACTTAGTATTTTCCTCTGTTTATTTGCTAGGTTTTTCTGCATAGCCATACTATTTTTGGAGCATTTTTATGGCTTGTTAAATTTGATTTCATTAGTAACTGGTATTTAGAGCACAACCTAGAGCTGTTTACTGAATTTCCTGTTTGCACTTATTTTTAAAATATTTTTTTTCTCAAAACTTGCATTTTATCTGTCTTTGGCCTAGCACTCTTGTGTATTTACTGCACTGTTCTTAACTTGTTGATACTTGTTAACCTCTGCTATCTCTGAAAACAAAAACAAAACAAATCTTTGCTTTTTCCCACTTTTCTGAGATTTAAAAAAGTTCAGTTACAGGCTTGCTGTTCTTGAACTGTTTGTAAGTTTCTGAGAGGCCATTTTTTGCTTGGGCCAAGGGAAAGTCTCTCTGTTGCTGATCAGTGGCAGTGAAAAACATTGAGCAGCCTGCTTGCCCCTGTGGGAGTGGTTACTGACTTGAAACTGTAGTTTTATTGGCCATTTTGGGTCAATTCCAAAACTCCTTCATCTTCCTCTCTTAAAACCCTCTTTTAAATGTGGTTTTGCACGCTTGAGCATAGTTGGCAACAGCAAGATCAGCGCCCGCCTAATTGGGTTTAAACTATTCCTGGCTCCAAGTCTGCTCTTCACTTTTCCTTAGAACTGCTCTATCTCTCAATTTAAACACCACAGCCTATTCTCATTCCTAAGGCCCACCTTCACTGGTCCAATTAAGTAATCCTACAAGTTAGCACTATTAACCATAAGCACTACTTACTCTTATACTCTCTATGATTATCCTGTCCTCTATTGGTCCGTCTTAAATTCAGTTTCCCTATTACTCCAGCATGTCCAAAGGTCAGTCAATGGTTTCCTCTCCAGTCCAGCTGGTGAATCAGGGAATTTTGAGGTAATGTTACAACTGTCTTATGTACACAGACAACCCTCTCCTTCTCCAAACAGGTTCAAATATATGTGAGAGATGCAACTATTTAGCCAAACTGGAGGCTGAGCTCTCTCATCTCAAAACTGGTGTAACCAGTCAGGAGGAGAAGGTAACCTCACACAACACAATTCCAGTATCACATAGTCCCACCACATCAGCGTAACCAAACATTACATAAATACATTAAAACATACTCGAGGCTCTAAATAAAAAATCTACCTAAGCAACAGAGACCTCCAAAGCAGACATCCAAGCAAGCATGCTACCTCAAAACAAAACACACACAACACACATAACCCCCAAAGTCAGTGTGCCAAGCAGCCACAGCCCTTAAGGCTGAATAACACACCTGATACTGCTATAGGTGACTCTGGTTGTCAGACACACTGACTGTCCCCGCTCACCAGGCTGAATACAAGAGTATACGGTCACAGTGCCTGCCATTCGGGTGCTAGATCCGATTAATATAATGCAAGCACTCAGGTCACTCCAAAGCAAATACAAATATGACTCAGTCATTGTACATGCTGGTGTGAATGACCTGAGATCGAGTCTCCCGGACTACATGAAAGTAGAGACACAGAGGAGCTCTCTGATCATGTAGCCCAGGTTGGCAGTATGACTCCCTGACCTTGAAGCAGCATCTTACCCTCACCTAGAATGATGCCACAGTACAAAGACAAAATGTAGATCGATTTTAACAATCATGGCTAAACTTTTGGCAGATTGTCATTCAAAAGGGGATCCAGTGTCCGCTGAAGCCTGGGATGACATGCTTTCGACAAGCCCGCGTTAGCTAGGGATGGCTTACACCTGTCACCACTTGGCTTTTGGATATTGGCAAAGGCTCTTGCCACACCCATAGTGCCTTTTTTAGGCAAGGCTCAAAAGTCAAACCCACCCCCCATAGACAGCATAAAGAACAAGAAACTAAGGGTAATGTTGCTAAACGCCAGAAGTCTTAACCTCAAGATGCACGCACTCAAAGCTCTCCTCAGTATGGAGAACTTCGATATCTGTGCAGTGACAGAAACCTGGTTCAAGGCTCCAGAGAGCACCCCAGCACTACCAGGCTATACTTCATATCATGCTTTTCAGCCCCAAAACCCGGACCGAACCACAAAAGGTGGGGGAGTTTCCATATTTATCAAGGATATCCACACCTCCAGGTTAGGTGGCATTACCCGCATGTATGGGCGTCGAGACCATCCATGTACAACTAACAGTGGGCAAGACTGTTTTCAGTTTATAGCATCCTACAGACCACCCTTCTCAAAAGTCAGGAACCATTCGGCTTTCCTGAAAACATTGGAGAACATGAAGATCTCTCAGGAACACCATTATATTGGCTGCACTTCAACTACCCAAACATTGACTGGAAGTACTACTCAAGCCCCAGCACCTTGTAGCCCCAAAGATTCCTGGAAATTATAAACTCAAATGCTTTAATAAGTGGAACAACTAGTCACCACTCCCACAAGAGGGACAATATACTAGACCTGATCATTACCAACATGGGGACTCCACCTATGCTCCACACCAGAAATATATCCCTCATTGGTAAGATCAGACCATAAATTAATTTCACTGGATGTCCACATCCCGACCCCACCCCAGCCCAGAAAACCACAGTGAAAATTTCTGTGCGAACTTCTCACTCTCAAAACCGAAGTGGAATCCTCTTCAAGGCCCCAGGGCCAGTGGAAACTACAGCCCCAAACTGCAGAATCCTATACAAATGCATTCTTAACGGACATCTCCAGTGTGTGAATGCATGGATCATGCTATCCCAAACAAAACCAAGATCCAATCATCCAAAGGCAGGCGCCCAGTCTGGTGGACCCCTGCCATAAATAAACTGTAGGCAACAGAAGGAGGAAAGCTACTACATGATAGAGCAAAATCCCTAATAGGGAAGGCATCTCTGATCAGTACTAGCAAAAATTATGATCCTCATAAAAACTCTCCAAGGCCAGCTTCGAGAGAAAATTGCACAGGACACCAAAAAGAAGACAATCATAAGGCTTTTTCAGTTATGTTACAAACCAGGGACAAAAACTCCCAGACTTGTTCTGAGTTGATTCTAAATGATAAAAATACACTGAACCCACAGACATCACCAATATCCTGGCAGACAGGTTCAGTGCAAACTTCTCCACCCCTCCCCAAAAGAGCAAGTATCTATCCCACGGTCCAGAGGGCTGCCTCCCAAACATCTCAGATGCTCAGGGTGAAGGCTGCCCTCTCCAAAGCAAAAAAAAAAACACTGCTTCCATGTGGGGACCAGATGGGTCCCAGGTTGAGGGCCCCTACATGAACTACAAGAGGAACTAATCCTCAAATAAAACAGCTATACAATCTCAGCCTCACTACAGGATATGGTGTGCCCACAGAATGGCGTGTGACAGCAGCAGTGGTCCCACTCCACAAAGGTGGAGCCTCCCACGGACACTGGAAACTATCGCCCCATAAGCCTGACTAGCTTAGTCTGCAAGGCTATGGAGAGGATCATTATGGAGCCCATAAACAAAGACATTGGGGACCTACAGACACTAGATCCTACCCAGTTCAGCTTTGTCAAGGGCAGATCCTTGCCTTTTGAACCTGGTTGACTTCTTTGAAACAGTCACCAAAGCCATAGATGAAGGGAAGGTAGTCCACACAGCCTATCTGGACCTTGCAAAGGCATTTGACACAATACCCCACTGGCATCATAGATAAGCTATCCAGCTTAAATATAAACCCCTATGTCACAAGATGGGTCACAAACTGGCTCAAAGACAGAACCCACAGAGTGAGAGTTGCTGGAGCCATGTCAGACTCGAAACCGGTCACAAGTGGCGTCCCACAGGGTTCTGTCCTGGGACCACTCTTGTTCGGCATATACTTTTCCGAGGTACAGGCAACGTGAGGACTATGGCTCACCAAGTTCGCAGACGACTGCAAACTGGGCGCCATAATCAACTCTCCAGCTGACACAAACATCCTTCAAAAGGTCTCACAGAGACAGATAACTGGTGCCAAGCGCCATGGTTTAAAAGCTAAATGCCAAAAAATATATAGTCATAGGGCCTTTAGGCCCGAAAACAATGTGCTCACAAATTACCACATAGTAGGAAACCCATTAAGTAATAGAGAAAGTTATTAGGGACCTGGGGACCCAAATTGATAGCAATCTCTTTGAAAACCACATTGCCAAAGTGGTTAGAAAGACCTTCACATGGGGCCCACCTCATCACGGCCGAGAAGGGTTTCACATCTAGATCAAAAGAGGTAATCGTGTTACTTTATTCATCCCTCATAAGGCCCATCATAGAATACAATGCCCTTTTGGGATGTACCTTACCCGACACCTGCAGCAATTAGAAAGACCCCAAAAGTATCTCACCAAGAGGATCAAGGGTCTCAAAACAGATGCTATATGTGCTCGGTTAAAAACTCCAGCTCTACTCAGTTGCATACATGGTCGCTTCTACTTCAAGGGCGATCTATGCCTGACATACAAAAGCTATGTCAAATCCAGAATTAATGGACATGCTCCACCTCAGTAAATCTAAATCCTTAGGAGCCACACGCTCTGAGGACTTGAACCTCAGCACAGAAATAAATAGAACTTGCTGGAGGGACAGGTTCATAACCCAGAGGTTCCTTTGCTCGGAATAGAATTCCAGTTCATGTGAGGCAGAGCACCTCACTGAATCTCTTCAAGAAGAATCTCAAAGGCGGGATGGGGATCGTAGGTTTGTCCCAGTAGGGATTACTCCCGTGTCACTATTAGACAGAGGCACAGTAAACTAAACCTTAAAAAGGGCACAGTATACTCAAATCAAGGGGTGGCGCAAGCCATACAGAATCGGGCTAGGCTTATAATTGCCCCAGGGCAGATAGCCTAGTATGAACCTATGAACCAAGGCATCCATAAAGAGCTCCTGAATTGGAAATGGAACTGAAAAGAAGAAACGGGTTGGGTGTAAGTCAATGAATCCACCACTGAAGCTTGAGATCAGGAAGGAAAGATGCCAGGAAATTCATGGGGTAGCAATGTTGAAGCCACAGTGACCAGAGGTAACACTGAAACTTCCCCATATGCAGCCTGGTGAGGGCGAATATGGGGATGGTGGAAGTTATGAGCTAGAGAACCCTGAGAAATTCCCTGGCCATCATAGCCACCAGAGGAAGAAGGGATTCAAAAAAGGCATTTAGAGGCAGAGATTTAGGAGCATAGGGACTATCTGAAGTCGCAGCCAAGGAAAATATGATCCTGAGGAGGTGTCTGGACTGATTTCTGGAAGTTTATGGTGAACCTCACTCTCTGCAACAGTGAAGTAGTAAACCTGAGATCCTGAAGCAGAGTACTGGGGTAGGAGATTCTATAAGCAAATCTAGATAGAGATCTGAATTCCTCAAGCTCTCAGAAAGCAATGAGAGGAACAATGCATTTAGAGAATACCCTTGGGGCATTAAAAAGGGCAAAGAAGAGAACTGAAAATGCAAGGAAGAGAGAAAGAAACAAAAATGTCCTAAAACAGGATGGATGAGGATGTGAAGGTTTGCATCCTTGATATCAAAAGGAGAGAAGAAAGACCTGTGATAAAAGAGGAAATAATCTTTGTAGATGTAACATAACATCTGAAAGGAAGGAAGGAATCTTGAGAAAGGTTTTCATCCAAAAAAGATCCAGAATCTGTTTCCAAGTGCCCTCCTTTCATGGGACCAAAAAATCCTGGAGTAAAATCCCTTCCCTACTTGGGCAAGAGACATGGCTTGAATGGTGCCCTGAGCCAAAAGAGAGTGAAGAACCTCTGGGACATGAGAAAGCTATTCCGGAGTAGGTTGAGGAATGCCTGAAAACGAAGAAATGGACTTCAAACC
>NW_025054373.1:0-8045 GCF_019279795.1 Protopterus annectens
AAAACCAGGTTTTGGATTTTTATTTTTACCCTGGGGGGGAACCCCCAAAGGGTCAAAACCTTTTTCCAAAGTTTTGGCTGGTTAGCAACTGCTTCATATAAACCTCAGACATCCCAATAGGACATATCCGTCACTGTATTTTCAAATAACACCACGAACATGTTGATCACCTATGTATTCATTTAACCATGTTGTCTTCATAGGTGGGAAGCCATAGTTTACATATCCTACTTGCGTTGGGGGTGTGCCATTAGTATGTTTTTACAGGCCCACATCTTTTCCCACTGTATGGTGGGGTGCTCCTCATTCTGTTGCTGGCAGATTGAGTGCTGTGCCCCTGTTGGGGCGGTCCAATTTTTATGGGAATGTCAACTGTAGTCCCTATGTGTATTTCCTGGGGCCTTACGCGGCTGTGAAATTTTCCCCCGGTTTGCAGTTGTGGGTGCCATCGGGCCCTTGTCCATCCATGAGAATTGCCTACTGGACACTAGTATGGGCTGTACACATTTCACACCTGCATTTAGCATTCCCCGGGTGGATGTTTGCATTATTAGGGGGGGTAAGGCAGGTGCTACCACATCCCCCCCACGGGGGGGGACAAAGGATTACCTCCCCGCCCCAACCTATGTCTACATACCCGGGATCCCTTGACTGCAACAGTCGAAACCCATTACACATCCTTCATGTGGGACTGTGATGGGGGCGCACTTCTATGGACTGAACCCGGGGGATTTCTGGGCATATGTGCTGCATTTCATCGACAGCTATCATCAACATTGAACCCCTTGGGTGCATATTTTACTGTGGGGGGTGACAATTTGGCGGGTTGATGATGGAGGGCAGTCTCCCGGAATTTTGGGCCCTACAATGGACCCCAAATTTTTGTAAATTGTAGAGCTTGTCGGACTGTGTCCTGTGGTCTGGTTCATAGGTTCATAGGTTCTTTCAGGCTATCTCCCCAAACATTTATGCCTAGCCCATGTTATTTCCCATTTGGTTGAAGAAACTTGCCATTATTTTGCAGTGCCTCTGTCAACATGACACTGGTAATCCTGGGTATATCTGCCCCCATCCATTGGTAAAGATTCCTCTTGAAAAAGGGAAGTGCTTTTCACATGTACATTTTGTTCCACAGCAAATCTCTGGGTGGTCTTTTCCCCAGCCGTTCTATTAATAAGTGTAAAGGTTTAAGTCCCCCGGGTTCTGGGGATCTAGATTTTTAGGTGGCATATTCATCAAATCGGGGTTTGGCCTTATATGTCACCGGTCCCCTTTGAGCAAGCTAGACTGAATAGAGCTGGAGTTCTTTCAGTGGGGCAGCATGACTTTTTTTGAGACCCTTTACCCTTTTTGGTGGGAATTTTTGGGGCCTTTTAGCTGCTGCATGGGGGTCAGATATATTCAGAATGGGGCATTGTACTCAATCATGGTCTAATGAGTGATGAGTACGGGAATGACCTCCATCTAGATGTGAACCCTTCATGATCAGGTGGGCAATGTGAAGGTTTTCCTAACTACTTTAGCAACATAGTGTCAACGACAGGCTACTGTCAACCTGGGCCCCAGATTGATGACTTCTTCTGTCTCAGTGGATTCCACCTATAGGTAGCTATGGGAAAATTTGTTTTGGGATGAAAATCATTTTTTGGCATTTAACAGGCCATGGCTCTGGCACCAGTTATCCATTTCTGTGGGGCCCCTTTAAGGATATCTTTTCGGGTTTTTTCGACTAGGGCCCCAGTTTGCAGTCATCTGCAAATTTTGCCATAACCCTCCTGTTTTTGCTTGTATTTGAAAAGTAGATGGGTGGCCCCAGGACTGACCCTGTGGGACACCACTTGTGACAGGTTTTGTCTGACATGGCTCCAGCAACTCTGACCCTGTGTGTTCTGTCACTTCCAGTTTGCCCCATCTTGTGATGTATGGGTTTACATTCAAGCTGATGAGTTTTGATAACCTGAGTGTAACCTTTGATCTAGGCTTTTGGACTCCCTTTTCCCTCATCAATGGCCTTGGTGACTGTCAGTCAACCAATTTTAAAAACATGATCTGCCTTTGACAAAAAACTGGGTTGGATCCAAAGTCTGCAAGTTCCCTATGTCATTTATGAGTTCCATTATGATCCTCTCCATGGCTTTGAAAAGGTTGTAAGCTGAGGGGGTTTTTCCGGGGTCAGTGGGTTTGACTGATGCTGTGTTTTCCCCTGCGGATGTTCTTGACTACCCATAGTGTGTAGTGCTAAAACCATTTTTTCCCCAGAAACCAAATGGTGTACACCCAATGTTGCAGGTTAACCCCTTTAATAACCCCAGAGGCCCCGGTTTGGGGAAGTATCCCCCTTATTGTCAAGACACCTCCAGACTTGTAAATCACGGGCACTTTACCCCGGTCTTGCCATTTGCAAGTGTAATTAGCAGCCCGTGCCCTTTGGATAATACATATTGTCATGGGCGTTAATCTATGTTATTTGGACAATGGCCTGCTATTGACACCCGGGCTTGGGTGTTGCGGTTCCCAAAAATGGTTTTCCAAGGCAGAATTCACAATTCTGAACACTACTGTGGTCTCCTTTGGACCCTGAGCCAGTGGTCAACAGTACTGCAGCCACTGCATCACACATATGCCATCTACAGGACTGCATGGATCAGGCTTTCCCCACCCAACTGTGGTTCATTGTACCAATGCCAAGCATCCAGTGGGGTGTACCCCAGCCATACAAAGCTGTACAACAGAGGAGGTGGCTACTGGGAGCAGACACCTTGGGGGGCCCCTTTTTCATTATTGTGTGAGCTACACTGTCATCATGGCCCGGGGGCACTTCCACGATATATCTACATGGACCTGGCTGACAATCATACACCTTCTTTTGCTATGCGACACCTGGGAGGTCACTCCCACATATGCTCTGACTGGGTTCACTTTATGTTGGACTCAACATACACCCCAAAAAAACGGGCTGACAGGGAGTGGGGGAAACTCCACCCTCCCCACATGGGATGTCTGTACTGGCGGTTTGTGGTCCCAAATGTTCTGTGACACGGTGGGACATGCTCTCCAGGGTAGTGTAACATCCATGGGACCAGCTGGTGAGACTGTGCTCCAAACTCATTGAGGAATTAGACCCACAGTTAGGACAGCTTTCTTTTTAGCCTCCCCCGGTAACCGGTTGTGTTTGGGGAAATGTGTCCCCGTCACAGGGCCAATGCCTCCACTGACCCTGGTTTTTCTGTCCCATTACCATGAGGGACCCTGCAAAGACATGGGAAAGGGGTCATACTGCAGATGGGCATAGGGGGCCTGCATACTTTTCATCCAACACGTTTGGCTTGGTCAGGCGGTTCATGCTTTAAAGCATGGTTGATTTTTTGGGGCAGTCCCAAAGGGCCCTTGATGGGGTCTTGCAGTCCATACAGCCTACCTCGACCTGGCAAAGGCCTTACACATTACCCCCCCAGGTATCATTGATAAACCCATGGCTTGGTGTGAACACTACATCACAGGATGGGTTGTAAACTGGCTTTTGACCCCCCTGGGTCATAGTTGCTGGCAGCATGTCGGTACTGCCTGTTGCAGGGGTGTCCCAGGGCCTTCCCCGGGTCCACTCCTCAACATCTACATTTCCTAAAGGGACACAAGGGTGTTATGGGACATTGTTTGTAGATGACTGCCAGGTGCCATAGTGGGACAGACATCTGACAGGGTATCCTTCAAAGGGGGCCCCCCAGATATGCATATCTGCTGTCAGGGACATGGCCACAGCTAAATGCAAGGGAATGCAACATCTACCTGTCGGGGGTACTAGGTCACCCTGTCCAGCATATGGGTGGCGTCCACTGAGCCGGGGGGATTACCAGGATCAGGGGGCAGAGGTTGTTGGTCACCATTCGTTTAAACACCGTTTATGTGGGTTTGTTTGGGGCTTCTACATTGCCCACCTGTTTGTGCAGGGATTCACATCTACATCAGGGTAGGGCATTGTCTCCTTGTACCATTCGTGTTACACCTTTATTTTACATTGCCCCATTCGGGGATCTGACCAACACCTACAGCAGCTGGGAAAGGGCCCCATAGGTTAATTTTCATACAGATGCAGGGTGACATATTTGTGTAATGCTGCCCCAGGACCCCCGCCCCCTTCAGTACATACCTGTTGTTTAGTTTACCTGTTGACATCGAGGCCATGTCAACCCTATGTCATGTTACTTCACCTCTGTATCTGCATCCCTCAGAACACAGGGCAGGTGACATGAACCTTTCACGGTCATTAATGGGGTGTGTTGAGTGACACATTCACCGACACTCACAATGCTGTGGATCTACATCCAGTACATGTGAGACAAAATCCTTCTTTGCCTTGTTGGGGGATGTTGTCCATTGGATGGGGTTTCAATATGGCCAGGGATTACATCATTATCACTGCTTGACAGGGTACAGCAATATCATAATTTAAACTAAAAACAAGGTTGGCTAAACCTAACTATGGTGTGGGTTATGGCTGAACCTGGGGGATGGCCCACCCTGTACCTATGGACGATGAACCTATATTCATAGTTTGTCCCATTTTCACTTGTCTATCCCTATCCTCTTTTTCAAAATTTATTCTGTCACATGATTGTCCTCTTTTTCCGGGATGCTGTCTACAGTGCACTGTCACAGTTGATGACAGTGTATCTGTGTCCCTAACACTGTGATACTGAGGACTACCCACATCCTTTTCATGCATATGTCCATTCTATTCTTCTTTGGCCTATGGGGGGGTTAAGGCAACAAATTTCACAAGTCCCTGTTTGTGCATGCTTCATGTTGGTGTTTGCCAGCCCCCGTTGCAGTGTGTGTTGGGGGGGTGTTTCTGTGTGTTTGGCATGTGTTTTTTTTGCCGTACATCTGTGGGAGGTGTAGTGGGCACATGTTCATCTTAGCAGGAACAGCCATGTTGGGGTTTGTGTTTTGCATCTGGACTTGGCCCTGCCATATGTCCTGTACTATTCCCACGTGTATGCCTTCATGCACTCTACTGCGTGTTACCCGTTTGTATGTGGTACACATGGGATTGTGGTGGGCACCTATTCCCATGCTAGAACATACACATCTTAATTTTTGTTTAAATCAACTGTAACACTCATTCGTCTTTTTAAAATGACAGTCAATAACACAGAAACTCAGATTCCTTTTTCTACTGTGCCCCGGGGCAAAAATAGCAGTACAATTTAGAGTTTTGTTTTTCTCTATACATGTAACAGCTGTATGAGTATTGTGTTTACAATCATCTTTTGCACACATTAATGATGTGGTCAGTCACAGGGCATTTACATCACTATAGTCCACAATATTGTATTCCTACAACAGTGCTAAGGTAATGCTTATTAAATGTTTTCCCATGAGGATAGCACAGCCTTGCGAGCCACATAGTCAATTAGAATGTACTTCGGTAAATTCTGCTCTGTCACGGTTACAACACTGTTCAGATCCAGTCGTCACTTCATTTCCTACTAGGTTCCTTTGTCTCTCTGGTGAGCAGCTGTACTCTGTGTTAGATAGAGCTCACAAGGCCATCCTACTCAGTGGAAGGATGACAGATATACCTGTACATACATTTATTATTCTCTAACCCAGCAGATGACTAATGCTGAATGACATACACCTGCTGCACTGGTTACTGCCAGGGTCAGGGTTCAATCACACTGCAGCTACACTACAGGCAATTACATGCATGATAAGCTCTACTGCCATATTGTAAAATAGAATAATATGCATTATACACTATTTGCTTCTAAACTAGCACGTCATATATATGTTTAAATATATATTTTGCTAACATTCTCCCTCCTTTGATTGCTTCTATTCTATCCAGAAACATATACAACATTATTTCATTCCCTAGCCTCTTCCTCTCTGGAACGTTTAACTAGGCAAGTAATTTGTTGTACATTTCAGAAAGGATTTCATTTTGTATTGACAAATACCACTACAGGTCTTGATACATAGTCTCGGTTACAGATACGTCGACAGAGTCCCTGACTGATACTTACATGCAAAGTATCCCGCAACAGACACATGCTCCCAATATGAGCGGAACAACACAAATGGCAATCAAGATATTCAGTATGACTGAACCTGTTAGAAAAATATGTACTCAGACATATATAAGCTGTTAGAAAAATATGTACTCAGATATATATATATAAACTGTTAGAAAAATATGTACTCAGACATATATAAGCTGTTAGAAAAATATGTACTCAGATATATATAAACTGTTAGAAAAATATGTACTCAGACATATAAACTGTTAGAAAAATATGTACTCAGACATATAAACTGTTAGAAAAATATGTACTCAGACATATATAAGCTGTTAGAAAAATATGTGCTTAGACATATATAAACTGTTAAGAAAATATGTGTTTAGACATATATAAATGTACTCAAACATATATGAAGTGCAAAGGATTGAAGACAGTATAATATGTAATGCATTTCAATCTCTATATCTTTTACCAGGAATGGTAGTAGAAATGATTTGTATATTATTGCTTCAGTTTAGCTGTGTGGGGATTAAACTTTGATCTGATAGTAGCTAGCTCGGCTGGTACAAGGTCTTTCAGTGAATATATCTGTTAGAAAGGTAATGAATCTGTCTGCATGTGTATCTTTTTCCCGTTTCCACCGAGAGGGATGGCCTCTGTGAGCACTAATGAAGATAACGTCCAGCTGGTAATATAGAGACAAAGAAATGTATTAAGAAGACATTCATCCATTGTATTCAACTAATCCAAAAACCTTGAATTAGTTATATCCTCGGAAAGACATTGTGACTGGACCAGGTGCCTTGCGGCATAAAAAAATATTCTCATGGGAAAAAACTTTTTGAAAAAGTATTACCTCAGCATTTTCTTATGTAAAGACCCTGTCACTGACCACGTCAGTGAGGTGGGCAAAAGCTGATTGTAAATAGTATAAAATGGAGGGTATTTCCTGAATAAAGTTAGTCAAAACTCTGTACATGTTTATGTATGTTTTTTTGCCTCCTAATGTACATTAGTAGAATGCATATTTGTTTGATACTTGAGCATCCTGCATTACTGTCTGTCATTTTGAAAAACCTAATGATTTTTACAGTCTGATTTAACAATTTTTTTAACATTTTGGTCCTTCGAGCCGGAATTCCCTTGGTAAGCTACAGGTCAGAGTACATAGGTGGTACTGGAAACTGCGCAGAAGAAGGAAAGACCTCCGACTGAATTGTTGTATGCAAAGAGGCTGTCCACTTTCTGATCTGTGGCCGAAAAGCGGAAAACTGGATCCTAAGAAGTACAGCTAGCGGGAGGCTCAGGTAAGGAGAATTTCCCTCTTTGTCTTTGTTTTAGATCAGGGATCAGGTTACACTGTGCTATTGCTAAGGTTTGTGATAGCAGGGAGAGAGATAGTCGAAGTATTGTATCTTGAGTCATAGATCAGGGAATAACAAAGCAAAGTAAACAGTCATTCTAGACACTACTGTGGATACGGGGAAATAAGATACCACGTGGTACAAGAAAAGGGTTACGTAACAGTCTTTTTTAAAACATGGGAAATGAGTGCACTAAGGGTCGAGATCCGCCCTAACAGATGATGAGTATATGCAATTACAAAAAAGCAGACAATGTGAGGTATTTTGCAAAATGGGTCAACAAGTATGAATTTGATGGTAAATTAGATAAAATATCACTAGTGAAACTTTTGAAGCAGTTAAAATCTGACCAGAAGGTCAGGCAAAAACAACGACAGTTGGATGTTCCTCAAGCACATAGGTGGATTGAGGAAGTGAACCGAGGAACAGAAAATTAAGAATGCAAAGCATTATTTTTAGACAAAGAGGATAATAATACAATAGTAGCAACGGCCCTCCACCACCTCCTCCAATACCTTATTAGAATATGAGGCGGGCTGGACATGCTATCCTGAGACAACAGGGTATTAAACAACCATTTGTAAGAGAACCTTTGAAACTAGATCCCCCTAAAACACTTAAAAATGTTCAACAAGCGAGATTCATTAGATGGGGG
>NW_025054374.1:0-5968 GCF_019279795.1 Protopterus annectens
TTAAAAAAAGGGGTGTTTTAAAAAAAATAAAAAAAATTTATTTTTCCCGGTTTTAAAAAAGGTTAAAAACAAAATATGCTTATGTATAAATCCAATGGTGTTATAATTTTAAAAAACAATCTTTTTCAGTGCATAAAACCAGAGTGGGGTTTAAACAAAAAAACAAACTATGCTTAGGGGTATAAATCCCGAGTGGTGTTATCACATTAAAAACATCTATGCTTCAGTGTAAATTAGAGTGGTGTTAAGCCAAATTTAAAAAACAATCTATGTTCAGGCTAAAAAGGGGGTAAAATTAAAAAAAACCATCTTAAAACAGGGTGTTATAGCAGATTAAATAAAAAACTATGCTTCAGTCTTAAATCCGGGGGTGTTATAGTAATAAAAATTTTAATCCAGAGTGGTGTTTATAAATTTAAATAACAATACACTTGTTTAAATCCAAGGGGGTTAAAATTAAAAAATACTATGCTTCAGTGTATAAACTAATGATAGAGCTTAAATAAAAAAATGCTTCATGCTATAAACCAGAGTGGTTATACAGCTTAAATCAAATAATTTTGGGTTAAAATCAATTGGGTTTAAAATTAAATAACAATATGTTAGTTAAATCAATTGGGTTATAGGCTTAAATAAAAACTATGTTATGCTAATAAAAAGGGGTTTTAATTAAAAAATATATGCTTAGTTATAAACCAAAGTGTTTACAGCAATAAAAACAAATTTGCTTCAGTTATAAAAAATGGGGTTAAAAATTAAATACAATACTATTTCATGTAAAAAGTGGTGTTTAGGAAAAAAAAAATTTTTATAAATCAAGTGTGTTTAGCAAAATAATAATTTCTTCAGTGCAAAAAACCAATGGAGGGTTAAATAAAATTTATTTTATTTTAAAAAATGTGTTTAAATTAAAAAATACTATGCTCATTATAAACCAGATGGTTTTATAAATAAAATTTTTTATAATTAAATTTTATGATTAAAACAATACAAAATTTCAGTGCTAAATCCAGAGTGGTTTTAAGCATTAAAACAATAATGCTTCAGTTATAAATAGATGGTTTTAAGCAGCATTAAATAACAATACTTGCTTCAGTGTTAAACCAGATAGTATTAAGCATTAAAAAATATTTTTAATCCAGTGGGTTATAGCAGCATTAAATAACAATACTATGCTTCAGTGTATAAATCAGAGTGGTTTATAGCAGCATTAAAAAAAACCTATTTATGTAATCCGAGGTTATTAAAAACTATTTTAGTGCTATAAATCCAGAGTGGTTTAAGCAGATTAAATAACATATACCCTTTATTATAAACCATGTTATAAATAATAACAATTTTCTCATTAAAACAGGTGGGGTTATAGATAAAATAAAATAATTTAAAATCCCTTATGAAAAAATAAAATTATGCTTCATTATAACATCCATAGTGTTAAACAATTTTTAAAAAACAATACTTTTGTTAATTATGGTTTATAAATTAAATAAAATATATTATTTATATAAATAATGTGTTATATACATTAAATAAATATATTATGCTATAAATAATGTTTATAGAGCATTAAATAAAAAATCTTCATTTATCCAGAGTGGTTTATAGAATTAAATAACAATACATTTCAGTTTTAACAGAGGGTGTTATGGGATTAAATAAAATTCTTAGTGCTATAAATCCAGAGTGGGGTTTTTAAACAATTAAAAATATCTTTCTAAAATCAGATTTTATAGATTAAATAAAATACATTTCATTATATTTATGGTTTAAAAAAATAAAAATATTTATGTATTAATCCCGATTGGGTTTTGCAGTTAAATAAATATATTTATGTAAAAAATTTTTAGCAATTTAAAAATATGTATATTAAATGGGTTTTGTTAGCATATTATAAAATCAGCTTAAATAAATCCATGGTTTAAGGGTTAAATACTTTTTGCCATAAAATCCTTATGGTTTTGCGATTAAATAACAATTATTTTTATTAAAATTTTAATGTTTACAGTTAAATAACAATTATTTCAGTGCTAAAATCCAGGGGTTTAGGTTAAATAACAAATTTTTCAGTTTAAATAAGGTGTTATAGCAATTAAAAATTTTCCGGTTAAATCCAAGTGTTTTAACATTAAATAAAATTTCTTTTAAATCCAGAGGTGTTAAAATTAATAACAATATTCTTCGGTAAAACCAGAAGTGGGAAAAGAGCTTAAATAAAAATATTCTTCAGTCAAAATCAGAGTGGGTTTCAGCATAAAAAACTATGCTGGGTTTTCAAGTGGGTTAAATTTAAAAAAAATAATGTTTTAATAAAAAATTAGAAAACTTAAACAAAATGTTTTAAAATCAAATGGGTTTGCCATTAAAAATACATGGTTTTATAATCCAATTTTTTAGCATTTTAAAAAATATGTTAGTATAAACCGGGTGTTATAAATTAAATAAAATATCTTTCCATAAAAGTTTTATAAGATTAAATCAAAATTTATGCTTTTCTTAAATTTTGGGATAAATTAAAACTATATTCAATTATAAATATGTGGTTTATAGAAAAAAAAAACTATGCTTGTCTATAAATGGGGATACGTTAAAAACAATACTATCACAAAAAGGGTGTTAAGCAGATTAAAAAATACATGCTTAGCTATAAATCCAGAGGGGTTAAAGCATTAAAAAAAAAGCTTTGCTTAAATCCAAGGGTTATGGTTAAATAACAAAATTTTTAAAAACAAAAGGGGTATAGCACCAAAAAATAACAGTTCAGTGCTTTCCAGAGGTTTAAGAATTAAATAACAATATATGTTAGGATATCCGAGTGTTTATACATTAAATAACAATACTTAAACTTCAGTCTAAATCCAGATGGGTTATAAAAGATTAAAAAAATACTTCTTAGTAAAATCCAGATGATTTAAATTAAATACAATACTATGTTTTAAAATTAAGGGTTTTTGCAGTTTTAAAAAAAAATTTCTTAGTAATAATTAATACCAAACTTAAAAAATATGCTTAAGTTATAACAATTTATCAGTTAATAAAAACTTTTTAATAAAAATGTTTATTCAATTAAAAAAATATTTTTTTGTGTAATAAAAGTGTGTTAAAGAGTTAAATAATAATATTATAAAAGGGTTAGTATAACATAAAATAAATTATGCTTACTATAAAAGGTGGTTTAAATTTTAAAATACTTTGCCAGGTTTTTAAAAAAGGGTTTTTTAACACTTAAAAAACAAACTATGTTTAACTTAAAAAGATTTTATACAATTAAATAAAAAATTTTTGCTTATGTTAAACCCGGGGATAGAGATTAAATAATTAACCCCATGATAAATTAGAGGGGGATCAAAAAACAAAACACTTCATGCATTCCAGGTGGGTTTCACTTAAATAATCTATTTTAGGCTTAAACCAAGTGGGTTTTTTCAATTTTAAAAAAAATTTCAATTTTGGGGTTAAGAGTTAAATAACAATATATGTTCATTTTATAAATAGATGGGGTTTTTTTCCTTAAAAACAAATATTTAGGGATAAAGATGGGTTTTTTACGATTAAAAACAATAACTTATGCTTTTGGGGTTTTAAAGATTAAAAAAAAAAAAGTAAATTTAAACAAGGGGGGATGCAAAATTTCAATACTATTTTTTTTTTATTGGGGAACACATTAAAAAACAATATTTTTTAAAAAAAAAAATGTTTTAAAAAATTAAAAATACATCTTATTTAAAAAGGGGGGGTTTTAAAAAAATAAAATTTAAAATTTTTCTATAAAAAAGGGGGTTTTAACACATTAAAAAACAATACAGTTTGTATAAAACCCAATTGAAAAGATAAATAACAAAACAGTTGGCTAAAACCAATTTTATAGCAGCAAAAAAATTGTTCAGGCTATAAACCAATGGTGTTATTGCAAAAAACAAATTATTTTAGGCATAAAAAGAGGGGGGGTTTGAAAAAAAAAACTAGTTCAGGTATAGAAATTTTTACTCCTTAAAAAAAATTATCTTCAGGCTTTTAAACAAGGGGAAACAGTTAAAAAAAATTTTAGTTAAAATAGATGGGTTTTTAAATTTAAAAAAAATACTTGCTTAGTTTTTAAAACAAGGGTGTTATAGCAGCATTAAATAAAATAATCCCCAGTGCTATAAAACCAGATGGTTTAAAGCAAAAAATTTTCTATCTTCAGTGCTATAAATCAGAGTGGTGTTTTAGCAGCATTAATAACAATACTATGTTCATGCTATAAATGATGGTGTTTAACAGCATTAAATAAAACTATGCTTCAGTGCTATAAATCCAGAGTGGTGTAATAGCAGCATTAAATAACAAAAATGCCCAGTGTATAAATCAGAGTGGTTTTTTACAGCATTAAAAAACTATATGTTTAGTGCTATAATCCAGAGTGGTGTTATAGCAGCATTAAATAACAATACTATGTTCAGGCTATAAATCAGAGTGGTGTTATAGAGCATTAAATAAAATACTAGCTTCAGTCTATAAATCCAGAGTGGTTATAGCAGCATTAAAAAAAAAAACTTGTTCAGTGCTATAAAACCAGATGTTATACAGCTTAAATAACAATGCTTATGCTATAAAACCAAGTGGTGTTATAGCAGCATTAAATAACAATACTATGCTTACTTAAAAAAGGTTGTTATTACATTAAAGCAATTATTTCAGTGTTTAAACAGAATTTTAAAAAAACCCTTTAAAAAACAAATATGTTCAGTAATAAATAATTTTTTAGCAAATTAAATTTAAATTTTTTTAAACAATTTTCAGCTTAAATAAAAATATACAAGCATAAATAAATTTTTTGCCATTTAAAAAAAAATATGCCATAATAAATCTATTTTTGTTAACAGATTAAAAAACAATATATTTTTTGGCTATAAAATTGTGTTTTTATAGAGCATTAAATAACAATACTATGCTTCATGCTATAAATCCAGAGTGGTTTATAGCAATTAAATAACAATCTATGCTTCAGTGCTATAAATAGAGTGGGGTTAAGCAGCATTAAATAACAATACATCTTCAGGGTATAAAAAAGGGGGTGTTTTAAACAGCATTAAATAAAAAATATTTTTTTTTTATAAATCCAGAGTGGTGTTATAGCAGCATTAAAAAAATATTTTTTTTAAAATAAGGGGGTTATAGCAGCATTAAATAAAAATACTATCTTGTGCTATAAATCAGAGTGGTGTTAAGCAGCATTAAAAACAATACTATGCTTCATGCTATAAATCCAGAGTGGTGTTATAGCAGCATTAAATAACAATATTGCTTCATGCTATAAATCCAGAGTGGTGTTATAAGGGATTAATAAAATATGCTTCAGGCTATAAATCCGAGTGGTGTTATAGCAGCATTAAATACAAATATTTCAGTGCTATAAATCCAGAGTGGTGTTATAGCAGCATTAAATAAAAAATTATGCTTCAGTGTTAAATCTAGAGGGGGAAAGCATTAAATAACAATACTTGCTTCAGTGCTATAAATCCAGAGTGGTTTATAGCCGCATTAAATAACAATACTATTCTTCAGTGCTATTAAAACCAAATGTGTTATAACAGCTTTTAAAAAACAAACTATGCTTCATGCTATTAATCCAGAGTGGTGTTATAGCATATTTAAAATCAAACTATGCTTCAGTGTTTTAACGGATTTAAAAACAGCTTAAATAACAAAATTTTTAAAGCATAAATCATTTGGTTATGCCCAATTTAAAAAACAAATTGTTTGGCATAAAAATTTTGTTTAAAAGGGTTAAATCAATTGTTAGCTTAAAAATTTTAGTTTACTATAAAACCAGAGTGGTGTTTAAAAGCATTTAAAAATACTATGCTTCAGGCTATAAATCAAATGGTTTAACCCGCATTAAAAACAATACTTGCTTCAGTCTATAAATCCAGAGTGGTGTTAACAGCATTAAATAACAATACTTGCTTATCATAAATCCCGATTTTTA
>NW_025054375.1:0-8286 GCF_019279795.1 Protopterus annectens
TGTAGTTCAGATGTTTTATTTTTTGAGATGGAATGGCAGTTTTTTAAGCATTTATATTTAATTTTAATGTTCAGACTTTAGAAATACCTGGTAAATTTTGGCTTAAAAATCAACTAAATTATGTATTTTAAGAAAATTGCATATATACATAACAGCAAACTTGGGAACACATACACAAACTCACAAAGTTCTCCAATTCAGGATGGTGCTGGTAAGTTGACGCACACTGGTGAAAAATGGACCTGTTTGGTCCAGTTTGGTTTTAGTTCTACCTTTTGTCCACTATTTACATTTGGATGCTTGAACATGGCAACTGTTTGGATAACCTTTGAATAAGAAAGGATTGATTTATTCCAGAGCTGCATAGCGGGATTTACCATTTTTCACCAGTGTGCGTCAACTTACCAGCACCATCCTGAATTGGAGAACTTTGTGAGTTTCTATATACATAACGCCAATTTTTATCCCAAAACCATGCTTTCCTTTCATATTTAATCTCCCTTTATAGGTTCATAGGTTCATAGGTTCATACTGAGGCTATCTGCCCAAAGGGCATTTATAAGCTAGCCCAGAGTTTTTGTGGCTTTCACCATACCCCTTTAGTTTGAAGAAAACTATGCCCATTGTTTTGCTGTGCCTCTGTCCCAAGCAGGGGCACTGAGAGGTAATCCCTAGGGGTATATCCCCAATCTCAGCCATCATTGGGTCAAGATTTCTCTTGAACATGGCCAGCATGCTCTGCCCACTCACATGTACTGCCGGATTTTTGTTCCACAGCATAGGGAGTCTTTGGGTGATGAATCTGTCCTCTCCAGCATGTCCTATTAATGACCAGAGTGTCCCAAGGTTTAAGTCTCCCGCCCTTGTAGTTCTGAGGGATCTAGATTTTTTGAGGTGTATGTTCTTTCGTAAAATCTGGGTTTGACATGGCCTTGTATGTCAGGCACTAGGTCACCTCTGAGCAGGCGGTAGAGCTTGACTGAATAGAGCTGGAAGTTCTTTCAGTGTCCAGGCAGCATAAGACATATTTTGAGACCACTTTATCCTTTTGGTGAGAACTTTTGGGGCCTTTCCAGCTGCTGCAGGTGTCGGGTCGGAGATACATTCCGAATGGAGCATTGTACTCAATCATTGGTCTGATGAGTGATAGTACAGAGGGAGACGATGACCTCCCTTGATCTAGATGTGAATCCCTTCATGATCAGGTGGGCAATGTAGAAGGTCTTCCCTAACTACTTTAGCTTAATGGCGAGTGTCAGCAGCGATAGGTTACTGTCAACCTGAGTCCCCAGATCTCTGATAACTTCTTCTGTGCTCAGTGGATTGCCACCTATATGGTAGCTAGGAGTAACCTTGTTTTTCCTGAAGGGTATGACTATGCATTTCTTGGCGTTTAACTTTAGGCCATGGCTCTGGCACCAGTTATCCGTTTCTGTGAGACCCTTCTGAAGGATATCTGTGTCAGATGTGTTTTCGACTATGGCGCCCAGTTTGCAGTCATCTGCAAACTTTGTCAGCCATACCCCTTCTGTGTTTGCTTGTACTTCAGAAAAGTAGATGCCGAACAAGAGTGGGCCCAGGACTGAGCCCTGTGGGACCCCACTTGTGACAGGCTTTGAGTCTGACAGACCAGCAACTCTGACCCTGTGGGTTCTGTCACTTAGCCAGTTTGCAACCCATCTTGTGATGTACGGGTTTTACATTTTAAGCTGATGAGTTTCGTGATACCTTGAGTGGGGTATTGTGTCGAAGGCCTTTGCCAGGTCGAGGTAGGCTGTATGGACTGCCTTTCCCTCATCAATGGCCTTGGTGACTGTTTCGAAAAAGTCAACCAAGTTTAAAAGGCATGATCTGCCTTTGACAAAGCCAAACTGGGTTTGATCCAAAGTCTGCAAGTTCCTATGTCTTTATTTATGAGTTCCATTATGATCCCTCCATGGCTTTGCAGATCAGGCTTGTCAAGCTGATGGGCCGGTAATTTCAGGGTCGGTGGAGGCACATGCCTTTGTGAAGTGGGACCACAGTTGCCGTCGCCACTCCTTGCGTGCGTATCTGAGGTGAGGCTAAGATTAAACAACTGTCCTAACTGTGGGTTTAATTCCTCATTGAGTTAGTGGAGCACACAGCCGGGGACACCATCGGTCCATGGATGCTGTGTTTTTATAGAGAGCAGTTCTCACCTGGGCGTTAGAGATGTTTTGGGGGCTACAATCCTCTGGTAGCAGATATCTCTCAGCTTTTGGAGGGGGGGAGAAGTTTGCACTGAACCTGTCAGCCAGTATATTGGCAATGTCTGTAGGTTCAGTAATTTTCACATCAATTTGAACTAATTCTGAGCATATCTGGAGTTTCCTCCCAGGTTTCTAACTATAGCTAAAGAAGGCCTTATGATTGTCTTTTGAGTCCTTAGCGATTTTTCTCTCAAAATTTGCCTTGGATGATTTTATGAGGAAGCTCTTAGTTTTACTTATAGTGATCAAAGGTGTCTTACCTTTTAAGGATTTTGCTCTATCTTGTAGTAGCTTCCTCCTTTTGTTGTAGAGCTTGTTTATGGCTGGGGTCCACCTGACTGGGCCTTGCCTTTGGTACAAAGAGTCTTTGTTTTGTTTGGGATTGCCTGATCCATGCAGTCTTGCTTTACAGGTGCTGGTAGAAGCGTTTGTAAGTGATTCAGCGGCTTGGGTAATGTTTACTGCCGGCTGGGGGCCTTAAAGGAGACCACAGTAGTCTTTGGAAGTGTGAAGTCGGCTTTTGATAAGTTTTTCACTGTGGTCTTTTTTATCTCAGGTGGGGGCGGGATGAGGACCTCCAGTGAGATTTGTTTATGATCTGATCTCACCAGTGAGGGGTATACTTCGGTGTTGAACATTGTGATCCCATGTTCGTGATGATGAGGTCAAGTATGTTTTCACCTCTTGTGGGGATGGTGACTAGTTGTTCCATGGCATTTGAGTTTATGAACTCCAGGAATCTTTGGGCTAGAGTGTTTGGGCTTGAGTAGTGATCCCAGTCTATATTAGGGTAGTTGAAGTCACCTAGTATGATGGTGTTTGGAGATACATTTATCCCCTCCAGTGTTTTCAGGAAGGCTATGTGAGTTTCCTGAGTTTGAGAGAATTGGCCTGTAACATGCTACAAATTGCAGAACAGTTTTGCCTATGGTTAATTACACCTGGATGGTCTCCGATGCATCGTGCGTTGCCACCAACCTTGAGGTATGGATGTCCTTGATGAATATGGACACCCCCCCTCCTTTCTTGGTGTTGTCCGGATTTTGGGGCCGGAACACATGGTATGAGGTAAAACCTGATAGTGCTGGGGTGCTCTCAGGAGCCTTGAACCAGGTTTCAGTCACAGCACAGACATCGATGTACTCCATACTGAAGGGCCTCGAGTGCGTGCATCTTGAGGTTGAGACTTCTGGCATTGAGCAGCATTACCCTTAGTTTTTTTCCTTTTTTGTGTTCTAGGGTGGTAGGTTTAGAATTTGAGCCTTGCCTAAAAAAGGCACTATAGGGGTGGCAAGAGCCTTTGCCAATATCCGGAAGCCCAGGGGTAACAAGTGCAAGCTGTCCCTTGCGAAGCAGCGTGGCTTGTCCAGCATGTCATCCCAGGCAGACAGACATTGGATCCCCTTTGAATGACACCAGAGTTTAAGCCAATTATTAAAGCTGATCATCTTATCTTCGTATTGTGGCATCATTCTTGGTGAAGGTAGGATACTGCTCAAGGTCAGGGTCATACCTGCCTGGGCTACATAATCAGAGACCTCCTCAATGTCTCTTTTCATGTAGTCCAAGGAGGTACGTCTCAGGTCATTTACACCAGCATGGACAATGACTGAGTTGTACTTGTACCTGCTATTGAGAGACCTGAGTGCTTGCATTATGTGGTGGATTCTAGCCCGACAGGCAGCTTACTGTGACCTTTTCCTTACTCAATCTGGTGAGCGGGACGTCAGTGTGTCTGACTATGGAGTCACCAATGACTAGTGTGTCTGGCATTGTGTTTGGCCTTAAGGGCTGTGACTGTTTAGCACACTGACTGTGTGGTCTATGTTGCATGTGTTGTGTCTTGAGGTGGTGGTTGTTTGGGTGTCTGCTTTGGTGGCCTCTGCTGTTTTGGTAGATTTTTGATCAGAGCCTCCGTGTATGTCTTTGTGTGTTTATGTGTAAGATTTGAGGTTTTGATAGTGCTATGTGAGACTGGGTGTGTGGTGTGTGTGGTACCCTTCTCCTCCTGTCTGGTCTTGCCAGTCTTATGTTGAGAGAGCTCGGCCTCCAGTTTGGCTGTATAGTTGCATCTCATGTATTTGTGTTTTGTGGGAGAAGGAGAGGGTTGTCTGTGTACATGAGGCAATTGTAACATTGCCTCAATATTCGCAGGTTCACCAGCTGAGCAGGTGAGGACACTAGCAACTGATCCCTCGACATGCTAGAAGGAATAGATAAAAACTTTACAAAGACTCCGGGGGATGTGGGTTCTAGGCTGGTGGAGTACTATCACCATCACGAGTGCTTTATCAAGGTGCAGAAGTACTGTAGGAGCAAGTGCTAGGCTTTACAGATAGAAAATAGTCTACTTGGGAATCAAGTAGAGATAGAACTTTTATTTATAGGATCACTGCTGGCACAGTTAGATCAGCAGTAAAGTTCCGAGGAAGGTAGTTTTAAGGGAAAAATTGAAGAGTGGGAATTTAGGTAGCCCGAATAATTTAACCTTGTTTGTACGCTGCTCTTGTGTGCAACAGTGGCAACTCCGCGCAGCTAAATGGCTTCATCAGCTTCTTAGCGAGCTAGCTTTACACTAGCAGGGGCTGGAAAAACAGGGAAATGACCCAAAATGGCCAACAAATTACTAGTTGCTGTCTCTAACCACTCCTCTGAGGGGACAAAACAAGCAGCTCAGTACTCCCCTCCCACTGGTGAGTAAATAAACTACCTCTGTCCACATAAGTGCATGGAGGAACATAGGAACCGAATATAAAGCCCAGGGATCCAGCAAAATCTGATCACTGGAACAATAACTAGGAAAGTTTAGGAAAGCAGAAGTATTTTTTTGTTTTTTAGGTTTTTGCACACACAGACAGAAAAATACAGTAAATGCTTTGTTTACGACTAGAATTGCTATCAAAGGCTGGTACATTTCGGTGTATTAGCCTGTTTGTTACTTTTTAAGCAAAACTTTAGCCAACAAGTGCAATCAACAATTTAAGCACAGAAAAACAGGAAAATCAGGTAATAAAACAGTAATATAGGCACAAACAGTAGTCGAAAAGCACAAAAGATCGAAAAATGCAAAATTAAAAGTTTAAAAAATACTTAAAATCAAGAAAGTTGCTTTTTCTGCTCTCTGCTGGCTTAGGAACTCTGCAGGGGACCACGAGGAGCTATGCCAAGTTCTTTAATGCCAGAAAAGCCCGCCAAAGCGTGCTTTATAGCAGGGGGCTGGAAAAAACAGGAAATGACCCAAAATGGCCAATGAATTACTAGTTGCTGTCTCTAACCACTCCTCTGAGGACAAACAAGCAGCTCAGTACTCCCCACTCCCACTGGTGAGTAAAGAAACTACCTCTGGCCACACAAGAAAATGGAGGAACACAGGAACCAAATACAAAGCCCAGGATCAGCAAAATCTGATCACTGGAACAACTAACTAGGAAAGTTTAGGAAAGCAGAAGTATTTTTTTTTTTTTAGTTTTTTTAGCAGACAGAAAAAATACAGTAAATGCTTTGTTTTCAACTAAATTGCTATCAAAGGCTGGTACACTTGAGTGTATTAGCCTGTTTGTTACTTTTAAGCAAAACTTTAGCCAACAAGTGCAATCAACAAGAGATTTTAAGCACAGAAAACAGGAAAATCAGGTAATAAAACGGCATAATATAGGCACAAACAGTAGTCAAAAAGCACAAAAGATCGAAAATGCAAAATAAAAGTTTAAAAAATACTTATAATCAAGAAAGTTGCTTTTTCTGCTCTCTGCTGGCTTAACCAGGAACTCTGCGGGGACCACGAGGAGCTATGCAAGTTCTCTAATGCCAGAAAAGCACACTACCAAAGTGTGCTTTATAGCAGGGGGCTGGAAAAAACAGGGAAATGACCCAAAATGGCCAACAAATTGCACTAGTTGCTTGTCTCTAACCACTCCTCTGAGGACAAACAAGCAGCTCCAGTACTCCCCACTCCCACTGGTGAGTAAGAATATCCCCTCTGTACACACAAGAAAATGGAGGAACACGAGAAACCAAATACAAAGCCCAGGGATCAGCAAATCTGATCCTGGAACAATAACTAGGAAAGTTTAGGAAAGCAGAAGTATTTTTTGTTTTTTTTAGTTTTTTGCACTTTTAGACAGAAAAAATACAGTAAATGCTTTTTGTTTTCGACCTAAATTGCTATCAAAGGCTGAATTTTACTTAGGTGTATTAACCTGTTTTACAACACTTTTAAAGCAAAACTTTAGCTTAACAAGTGCAATCAACAATTTAAGCACAGAAAAACAGGAAAATCAGGTAATAAAACAGTAATATGTACAAAACAGAAAAGTCAAAAGCACAAAAAAGATGAAAATGCAAAATAAAAAGCTTAAAATACTTATAATCAAAGAGAAGTTGCTTTTTCTGCTCTCTCTGCGGCTTAGGAACTCTGCGAAGGGGACCACGAGGAGCTATGCCAAGTTCTCTAATGCCAGAAAAGCCTGCAAAGCGTGCAACATAGCAGAAGGGGCTGGAAAAACAGGAAATTACCCCAAATGGCCAGCAGATTACTAGTTGCTGTTTCTAACCACTCCTCTGAGGGACAAACAAAGCAGCTCAATTGCTCACTCCCCACTTTAATTGCGAGTAAAAACTACCTCTGGCCACACAAGAAAATGGAGGAACACAGAACCAAATACAAAGCCCCAGGATAAGCAAAATCTGATCACTGAACAACAACAGGTTTGGAAGAGCAGTAGTGAACAGAAAAATACAGTAAATGCTTTGTTTTTCGACTAAATTGCTATCAAAGGTTGTAGCAGTACACTTGAGTGTATTAACCTATTTAAGCCACCCCAAGCAAAACTTTAGCCAACAAATTGCAATCAACGAATTTAGCACAGAAAAACATAGGAAAATCAAGTAAGCAAAACAGTAATATAACAAACAGTAGTCAAAAAAGCACAAAAATAACCGAAAAAATGCAAATAAAAGTTTAAAAATACTTTAGAATCAAGAAGTTTGCTTTCACTCTCTGCTAGCTTAGGAACTCTGCAGGGGACCACGAGGAGCTATGCAGGATTCTCTAATACCAGAAAAGCCGCCCCAAACATGCTGCTTATAGCAGGGGACAAATGAATTTTCCACTCCTCCTGTCTATTTGGTTCCATTTATTTTTGTCTACCAAGTTCAATCAACCCAGTGATGAGGAAAGAGCTACGGTATCGTCTGCCAATTTCTGATATATTTATTTCCTGAATTATTTATTTTCCACCAGGTAAGAGAAACTAGTCTATAAACCATTTTTGTACCCATAAACAGGAAGCTGCAAGCTGTGTAACAAAGATGCAGAATTAAAGTGCATCTTCCTTCCCCAGCTCAATACCCACTGTAATGTAAATGGACATCAATAAGACAGGAAATAGAAAGGACAGACTCGTCCAACAGATAATAAGTGTTTAGAAGTCTAGGAACACAACTTGCTAACAAAGTATATGCTTTAGCTAAAACTCAAACCTAGATCCCTCCAGGAATCATTGTGAAAGCTGTTCAAATCATTCAGCTATTAGTATTTTTCGAAAATGGTCAGTGGACCAGCCATTTACCTGGTCAGATACAAGAAATAGATAGATATGTTACATAAGATAGATAGATAGATGAATAGATAGATAGATAGATAGATGGATAGGTAAACTAAAAGGTATTTTCCTGTACACATTGAACACAACATTATGTGGATACATATACTGATATTGGGAGATGAAGCTGCTTCAGGCTCTCATTTGTGCTTCAGTAGTTTGCCTGAAAATATCAGTCTGGTTGTAGACTGGGAATGTAACAGATGATGAGAGATGTTAAAGGCTGACTGTTTGTAGTAGGAAGCAGCACCTAGTACTGCATTTGGGCATGACAGAATCCATGGCTATTAGCCTACACGGTGCAGATTCACAGACAAATGGGATATGCTGGTTATGTAGGTGAAGTGCATGGGTTATGATTCCAATATAATCAAGTTGGTTGCATTGCTTAAACATCCAGTACAGAGAGTAGAACAAAGCCACCTGAGGCAGATAACAGTCGCACCACCATA
>NW_025054376.1:0-10594 GCF_019279795.1 Protopterus annectens
ACAACTATGCCAAAAAGATGGAAGAAAGTTTGCAGGATGATACCTATTAGAGGGTATCTTTTAATGAGTTGAATACAGCATGCAAGAATATCTGTATGAATTTGAAAGATCTGGTTGTTGATGGACAGGTATGCATTGATGATTATAACTATTTAAGTGTAACTAAGCCAATTACATTGACCATTTTTTGGGGTACCTAAACTACACAAAATTATCTATCAACCACCTTTCCAACTTATAGTCAATGTGAGAAGTTCAATCACATATCCCACTGCAAAGTATTTGGACACTAAATTGAAAATATTCATTTAACAGGAGCCCCATGTTTGTCACGATTCATGGGATTTTTATGAAAAATTGGTCAAATTCCATACAATGAATTGTCAACTTTCATTACCATCGATGTTAAGGATTTGTACTCTTCAATTCCATATCAATTAGGTATCAAATGGTTTTGTGAATATTTATTGGTTAATAAGGTGGGACAGAATGATATCAACTTATATGAGAATTTACATGAACTGGTGTTACAAAATAACCTTATCACCTTTGGAAAATAAATATTTCTTCGGGTCAAGGGGTTGGCCATGGGTTCGGCATGTGGTGGAATGTTTGCAAATGTAGTAATGATTCAATGGGAAAACAAATTTTTATTTCAATCTTCACTCTTAGAAGTTGGGAGGGTGGCCTAATGGTTAAGATGTTTGCCTTACAAACACAAAGTGCAGGGTTTGAGTCTCTCAAGGGATAATTGGCTAGGCTTAAAATGGCTCACAAGGGTAATTAGCTTAGTATGAATCTATAAGAACTGCACATTCGATACCTGGATAATATTTTTGTTATTGGGGGAAGGTGATAAACAATTAACCATTTCATGGCATACTTGAATAACATTACATCATTTTTGCAATTCACTCCCCAAATATATGACATCAGTATTTCATATCTTGATGTGTGGCTCATGAAGGATGACACTAATCATTGCTTCACCTCCAAGATCTAGCAGAAGGAAACATATTTGAACAGTTTTCTCCATTTTCTTGCACACACCCACAATCCCAGAAAAAAGCAGTTGTAAAAGGTTAGTTTGTTTGAGCTTCTCATATGGTCACCAATGAGAACAACTACTGGGATAATGTGTACTTTTGAGAAATACGTTCCCAAAACATGGGTATCTGTTTCCATTCCCGAATGAAATGATGATGGAGGTTCTGGATAAATAGGAAGGGAAATACCATGTCCCCATTTTGAACAATTTCCATCAATGGGACATGAAAGCATCATCCGTGAACATGCAAGTAATGAAGATTGATCTAACTAACAAGACTCACCATGCAGGTTCCTTAATTACAACCTTCTCTAATGATAATTACCCAAGTGTGCATGTTTTGAAAAAAGAATTGGACCATTTTTCTACATGACAAAAATATCCGTGAACATATTGGTGTATCACCTAAGGTAATTTTCCAAAAGGGTAAAAATTTAAAATACCTACTTGAAAGGAAGATTAAGAGTGCAAATCCCAATCAAGGGATGAAAAATGTGGAGGTTGCCCTTATTGTAAATTCATCCTTGAAGGGAATGAATTTAAAGTTAATGAAATGTTACTTAAACTGAAAGGGAGTTTTAATTACAGTTCCAATAAGGTGGTCTTTTGTGCTGTATGTTCTACCTGTCCAAGCTTTTATATAGGCAAAACAGAGAGAAGTCTTGGGGACAGGATTTATGAAGATACATATGACAATAAGGAAATAGAAACCTAATAGTGCCTTGGCTAGGCACATTATGGATTCCCCAGGTCATTCTTTTAACTTGTTTGTTATTGATTGCATTGTGTTAGATGAAAGAAACAGACCATGGTCATTATGTTTGGAAAAATGGAATTGCAGTAGCAACTAAGAATGAATGATGCTACTTGGCCTGGTTTAAATGAAAACTTTCAATTGCATGTTTACTGAAACTTAAAGCACTGATTAGATGAATGTACAGGCATCTGATATATTATTTTATGGTTTAAACATTTGTTCAAGCTTTTTGCTGCTTTGGCAATTTAAATTGATTCTGGTCAGTGGGGCTCGTCAAACATGTGACTAATTAACTACATCTAAAAGTTAAACTGGACAAACTCTCCAGTAACTACTAAAGCAGTTAACTTAACAGACAAAACAAGTTAACATACAAGTTGAGCTGACACCACAGTAAGGAGGTCTCACAGTAAGAATAAAATAAGTAAAAACTTTAATCACAATGTACAGAATATAAATAATAAAATGAAATAAAGCAACAGGAGATAAGCAACAGGAGATAAGCGTTTTGGCTTTTGCTTTATTGGAGAAAAGGGTTGGGAGGGTGGCCTAATGGTTAAGGTGTTTGCCTTGCAAGCACAAGGTGCAGGGTTTGAGTCTCACAAGGGATAAATGGCTAGGCTTAAAATGGCTCGCAAGGGCAGTTAGCTTAGTACTAATCTATGAACCTATGAACCTATCAGATCTTACTATGGGACCTACTCACTGTGGTGTCAGCTCAACTTGTGTGTTTGCTAATTAACTACATCTGGTTGGCTGATATAATTGAGTACGGATTTTGAACACACTTATGTGAGGACATTTTCAAAGGAAGATGAAAGAGCTTAGCTGCAATTTTCAGATTTTTTATTGGTTTTAACTTCTAGAGGATAGTCGTCATTATTAAAAGTGAGTTTTTGACTACATTATGTTCCTAGCTGTTCTTGATCATATCAACATTTTCTGGTAGGTAGAAATATCTGTGAAGATCTTGTGAAACATGACAAAGTTGCTAAATAGATAGAAGAAGTAAAAGAAAGAATAAGAATTACAAATGTACATGATATGAAATGGGATTAAGTAACAGTCAGAGGACTGAAACAAAGTTAAAAAAGCTCCTAACTGGAAAACCCCAAGTCTAAATGCAATACCTAACTTCTGGCTAAACGTATTAATATATTTACATGAGGATTTAGTCATGAGTAAGAATTATTTATATGTGCACCCCAAACAGACACCAACCTGGTTAACAATAGGAAAAACAACACTCCTACTTAAGAGCTAACCTGCAAGCTATCTTAAAAATTATAGACTTGCCTTCCGACATACAAACTATACACTGGAATTGATGCTGACAGTGCTTATAGTCATTTAGAAAAACTCAACTGTGGCAATAGAACAAAAGGGTAACAAAATAAAATCCTATGGAATAAAAGATAATTTATTGTTAAGTAAAGTCATAATGGATGAAAGTGCTTATGTTATTTGTCTTTTTTTTTTTTGCGGATGTTATTTATATTTTTTATGGTTGCATTTGCATTTTATGGTTTTAAGTAAGGAAAAGAAATTAAAGGTTTCAACTGCACCAGCTTGTTCTCAGCACTGTGGTTATTTCATTTATTTAGATAAAGAAAAACTCTAAAAGGGGGGAGAATCTAAGTATAAAAGGGGGAAGAATAAGTATGGCATTGATAGACAGCATCCCACATTCATGGATAAAAGAGTGTTTACAAATGTACAAGATACACCCTACACTGATTGATTACATTACAGCGACGATGAAACAGTGGCAAACCACTTTGCAGTTAAGTCATGATAAAGGACAAATTATTATTCCAGGGATAAAAATTCAAAGGAGGATATTCCAGGGTGACTCTTTGTCACTGCTGCTCTTTCATCTTGCCCTTAACCCATTAAGCTGTCTACTTAATAGACTACACATGGCTACAACTTGCCTCCCAGAAAACAGCAAAGTGTAAAGACTTCTCATCTTCCTTTTGTGGATTATTTAAAATTGCATAGTTCATCAGATGATGAACCAAAAGCACAACTGGAAGTGGTCAAAACTTTTTCATATGATATAAGAATGTCATTTGGTCTTGATAAATGTGCAAAAGCAACCTTTAAAGCAGGAAAGTTACACCATTAAGATATAAAAGAACTTGAGCAAAAGGGGGTATAAATATTTGGAAATTGATGAAGGATCAACAATAAAGATGAACAAATGCAAATAAAACTTAGTAAGGAATATTTTAGAAGACTAAAATTAATATTGAAAACAGCACTGACATCTAGGAACAAAGTCAAAGCTATAAACCAGTTTGCTTTTCCTGTCCTAACTTGCAGTTTTGGACTGACTGACTGGCCCCAAAAGGTGTTGGATAGGTTAAACAGGAAAACAAGAAGGATGCTTCATGGTTATCAGATGATTTATAAAAATCAGTGGATACCAACATTATATATTCCTCATTCTGAAGAAGGTATGGGCCTCCTCAAAATTGATTACATCTATAGGTCTGCAGTCATAGGATTGCATACACATCTGCTGACTTCACAATACCATAACATAGTAAAAGTTTTAATATATGAGGAGAATAAATCTACAATGACTTCCCTGCTTAGTTTAACAGAAGCATATCAGAGTCAAGAGAGAATGGAAATCAAACCAGAAGTAGATAAAAATTGGACAGCAACTGAATGTGCCAAAAACAGAAGAAAGAATATAAGGTGAAGGATCAGATGAGAATCCAAGAAATGTAGAAAATGCATAAATATAGTTGCAAGTACAGAAAACACTTGGTACAACCTCATGTTGATCAGGGCTGAGTGCAGGAATGGTTAAGGAGAGGTGAATTTAAACCAAAAGATGAAAAGTTAATATTGGTACCCAAGATAGTGAACTACATACATGTTGCTTTACAGAGTCCATTGAACATGTGGGAGAAACAGACAAATGTAGGTTTTGTAAAACAGAAGTAGAAATAGTCATACATTTTGTTGCTGGTTGTGATATATTAATGGCAGAAGGACTGTATACTGAAAGGCATAATAATGCGGCAAGACTGTTGAACTGGAGATTGTGCAAACATTATAATATTGATGTAGCTGAAAAACATTGAAAAGAGGAGCCAGAAAGCATTATAGAAAATTATGTTTATATTAAATGGGATCACCAATTACCAAGAGTTCAAAAAATAGATGCGAGAAAACCAGATATAGTCATCCATGAAAAGAAGACAAAAGTAGCACTGATCATTGAAACTGCTACACCCAGTGACTACAGTGTCTTACATATAGATACACATCATAAAATATCAAGATTTGCATACAGAAATAAGGACAATGTGGAAGAAGGTTACCCAGACAGTTTCTATAACAGTAGGAGCAACAGGCCTTATAAAAAAAGAATTTACAATTGTACTTTGATATGTTATTGATACATGTAACGCCATATGAATTACAGAAGGAGTGATTACTGGGCACATTGGTGGTGTTGTAAAGAGCACTTCTGGCTAACATCAAAGATTGAAACAATACTAATTTCTTGAATTTTTAATCATACTTTGACTTAGTAAAGGGGTTAATTTGCATTATGGCATGAGAAATCCAAAAAACTTGGGGAAATTAAAAAAAGGCATCCTTGGAGATTTTCTGGACCCATTAATGCTATGTTCTTGGTCTTAGAGAGAGCATTAATGACCTTCCCTAGTGATAGTAGGAGGAGATATTTTTGATGGTATTTCCTGAGAGGAGGTTGGGGGGGGTGTGGGATAAGGCTGGAGCTGAATTTGTTGGCCACTTGGGTTACTATAGCTTCTGGCTCTATATAGGTGGCTCATTTAACAACGAGTTCTGAACACAATTGTTTATTGCCTTTGAGGGTAAGGATATAGCTAAAGAATGCCTTGTGGTTGCCACTGGCCTGGGAGGCAAAATTTACCTCAAATTTGGCTTTGGTAGACTTTATTTGTCCTCTAAATTGTTTGTTTAGTTTGATGAAATTGCTGTCATCTTGCTGGGTGATGCACCTCCTAATTTTTGCCATGATTTTCTTCCTTCTATTATATAGCCTACTGATGCTGTGATTCCACCAGGGTGACTTGTTTTTTGAGTTAGTTTTGTTCTTCTTCCTGGTCACTGCAGCTATTAGCATGCTTGTATAGAGTTTCTGTGAACAGTTCCCCATAGGCAGCAGTGTTCTCAGGATTTAAGGGGGCTTGAACGTTTGTCAGGTTATCACTTAATAGTAGGAAATTAGCATTTGAGTAGTTCCTGAACCATTACACTAAGGGTGTGCAGCACTCTCCCATATTAGTGAGGGGCATACCACTCAACTGTACAGATTTTCACAAAATGTCCAGATTTTTGACCCACATTTTCGGTCTGTTCCTCATATTGTGTTTTTCTGACAAATCACTGGGATGATCTGGGGATTAAAGTCACTAAATAATGACATGCATTTGAGTTTCAGACTTCATATCAGGTCTATAGTAAATCAGTGAATGCTTTAAAAAGCAAACACCGATTTATCGACCCCAAGTAAGTGAAAACTTACAATCCTAAACATTTAGAGCAGCAATTTTTTTCCCAGGGAAAAAAATTGCTGCTTCACAAAAAAAAAATAAAATAAAATAAAAAATATAAAAAAATAAAAACTTTAAAACAGTACATAAAGTGGGGGGCTTTGCCCCCCCACTCCCCCCTACTTAAATATACCAACTCCGAGATTGCACTACAGTGAGGAAAATGGCAAAGTAATGGAGGCGGCCAAGCGATTTTTTTCCCAGGGAAGGAAATTGCTTATATGCCGTTTCACTATTTTGCTGTTTTGTGCTTTCAAGTTCAATCAAAACGCATTTGAAGGAATGCATCTTTGATTATATAGCACGAACCCTTCATATCCTCCACAAAATGTATGCTAACACAAATCCTATTATTCTAGCATCTTTTTAATTTTAAAAGAGCAATATTTAAAAATGCATCCCTATTTTTGAGCCTTTGTCCCCCATTATGTCAGGCTTTGTCCAGATTTCTTGTGCTAAGAGGTTGAGAAGTATGCGTGAGGACCAGATCCAGTATGTTTGCATAACTGACTGGTGTACTGACAATCTGGTCAAGGGAGTTTGTGTTTACAAAATCCAGGAATCTCTGTTCCTGCAAGTTTAGCATTGTATATGATTCACATTTAATAGTTGGCTAATTAAAGTCATCCATGTATATGGTATTGGCTTAGATGGTGAGACTTTCCATTAAGTTTAAATACATGTAATGGGTTTCCTGGGTCATAGAGGGGTACCTATCACTTGCAAGGAAGTGGTATGGAATTTTGTCTATGTTGATTTGAATGTGTAGAGAAGCTCAAGTGCATTGTTATGTTTAACCAGCCTAGATGTATATTTATTTTTGATGTAAATTGACATACCTCTACCTTTAGTCCCTGTCTGTGGAGTAGCTGGTCTAAATTTGTGGAAGGCATTATAGCCTTGCACAGCTGGTGTGTTCTCCACAGCCATGTCCCAGTGACCGCACAGATGTCAGCATTCTGTAGGGTGAGAAAAGCTTGTAGAGAGTGAAGCTTTTTGCTTAAAATCCTAACATTGAGCAGTAACACCTTCAGATTTCATAGATCTGATTTGCTATGTCGGAAGTACTTTCAGTTTGACATTGCCTAAAAAGGCACTATGGGGGGGGGGGCAACGTTTTAGCTAATATTCAAAAGCCTAGAGGGGAGAGGTGCAGACCATCCCTGGTAAAACAGTGTGGTTTGTTGACAATCCCTTTCCTTGATGACAAATATTGCACCCCCATAAAATGACAAATTAAATTTATAGACTTAATCATTATCTCAACACCCCACAAAGGAAATCCTAAAGACATATTAGACTAGCAATGTCTCTCAGTTGTCATAGGCAGATAATAATCTATCAGTCTGCCAACTGAATAGCTAGAGATTAGAATCAAAATGTGTAATTTGTATTTCAGAAGCAAAGACATTAACCATTATACCAACCCTTCCCTCCATCAAGACTACTTTGTCAAATATGACTTGTTGAAATAGCACAATGAATAAAAATCCAGACGGACAAATGCTTTTGTGTAGATGTTGTGCTTCTCTGTGGCAGTGAGGTTAAACAAGAGTTTATGTTTACATTTAGAGTTAGAGTTCAGGAAGTGTGCTGCACTGTGTGTGTGTGTGTGTGTGTGTGTGTGTGTGTCTAATGTTTTCTCATCACATTTGTAAGTGCTGATCACAAATCACATGCAGTTGCATTAAGAAGGCCAGTAAGCTGACAGATTCACTCTGCTATAGAGAAGGATGTTAATATTAGAAATGTTGTGCTTGTTCCATGTAGCACATCTGTATCACATATTAGAAATGTTGTGGTTGTTCCATGCAGTACATCTATATCACATATTTAAAATGCTGTGGTTGTTCCATGCAGCACATCTGTATCACATTTTTGAAACATTGGGCTTGTTCCATACAGCACATCTGTATCACAGGAAAATGTTAAAAGATTATCTACAATGAGAAGTATGTTTATTATCTGCTGTTATAGATCTCAGGTCCACAAACCAGAGATAACCAGATGTGGATGTAGGTTGTTATTTTGGGATCTATTTGAAAAGATTGAATGGCCACAGCATCGAATCCCATTCTGTCGAGAGCACAGCATGAAAGAATAAAATTGTCAAAAGACGACATTGGAATCTCCACTCTTTGAATTGCAATAGTTGGCCAACAGCTCAGATTTTAGCATCTTACATTAGTTTGTACAGAAGTGCTACCTATACATATTTCACACATAGTGTTTAACATTACAATATTGTAGCACAGACTTATTTACTTACTTCTGTGGAGATGACAATAGAAATAATACCTCTTTAGGTATATATAATATGATGTTAGTAAATATTTGTGTTCATACTGAATTACATACAGACTTCTGAGATGTTGGCCAACTATTATGATTTGATGAGGTGAGATTTGAACAAGTCGGCTTTCGTTGACAGGTGTATTTTTTCCACACTCTGGTCTCGATGGAATAGGATTCATTGTTGTGGCCATTTGATCTTTTGAAATAGATGCATTATTTTGTATAATAAGTGATGCATTACAGTTCTTTACAGCTTACATTGTATGTTTAATCACATATTTCCACTGAGTGTTAAATCTTTATTCAATAATTACCTTAGATAATGACACTACCTGATTAAATTATGGATTGTTTCTGATCATACTGATGTACCTCTTTAGAATAGTTGTAATGAATAAGAGTTCAGATAGTGTTAGATTTCATGATTACTGAAGATCCTGATTTGTTCTTTCCATCGTGTATACTTTGCCTTTTATTACAAGGCAGAGATGTCATGTTTTTCTGCTGAGACTTACTAAATATAATTGAATTGTACTAGTTTACCCTTTCTCTTTAACAATGGAGGGATTTATCAGGTTTGGAGGTGTTTCTTTAATATTTGTGTTTATTCTTTGTCCTTTTATTTCATTGTATGGCATTAATGCTAAAAACCCTCACTTACATCAGAAGAAGTAGCACATCCCTTCTCTTAGATAACATTTTTAACAGATTAGGTGTTAAGTTGTCCTGTGTTTTCATGAAGTATAGATATTCAGAAACCACTTCATCATTCATATTATAGTGAAAGCAGTGGAACCCCAAGATCTCTGCAGGCTACTTTGTAGAAACTATCCATTCCTCTTTATTTTACATCTATGGAGTTAATATATATGTTTGGAGATGTGAGAGAGCTTACCCTAACATTCATTTATTGGGTTTTCCCCTTGCCAAGCCAACTGTTTCAGAATATGACAGAGCCAAACAGGTTATTTTTATAGATTCAAGGTGTTGAGATCATTGAAGTTATTTTCTGGTGTCCAAATTTTGATCTAACATAGGAGAAACCTGGCACTGTTTTGACTCCATAGCTGTATACATTGTCATAGGTGCATCAACTTCTTTTTCAGACAAAACTGTCCTTCAAATCTTGATTCGTCTGCAGATGGCATACAATTGCTTCATTATATAATTTCTGTCTTATTTATACCCTCCAACTTTGTTCTTCATTTTTTAACCCACTGTCTACTATTGCATATTTGACAAGCCCCCTACTCTGTCCCCTACCTTTAGATACCATACCTATGGCAATTCCATTCTCCTATTTTGTTCTATTATCCTATGTGATGCAACCCACCATACTCTATAATTCTGCCATCATGATAGTTCCACCCTTGTCCTGAACTGGCCAAAACTGCAACATTCCCACATTGATTTTAAAACCTCCCAATATATTTTCCTCTCTTTAGACAAAGTCTTCCTCATTAACTCTTACATCTTGTATTTCTACCACATGTGCAGCTGTTCCATTCCCTCCACTCTGTACATGCTGTAATCTCTGCACTACCCCTTCCTCACCTCCACAGCTATACTGAGATAATATATGACCTTCTGTAACACCAAAGAGTGAACATGTCTGTAAAGTACTGATTCCCACACATGGAGATGAACATGATCCAAAGCAGCAGTACAATATATATACACACACACATACACATACACACACACACACACACACACACACACACATATATATATATATATATATATATATATATATATATATATATATATATATATATATATATATATGAATACACAGACACACACACACACAAATATATACATATATATATATATATATATATATATATATATATATATATATATATACACACACACACACACACACACACACACACACACACACACACACATACATACATGCACACACAA
>NW_025054377.1:0-14220 GCF_019279795.1 Protopterus annectens
GATGGTGTGTACCCAAGAAGACATAATGCTGTAATAATATCAAAAGCTGTTTCAACACAGTATTAGCTTCAGCCTGTGCACATGTATGCCTCTAGCTTCTCCCCTAACAGAAGTTTTACAATTGAATTGTACAGGTTATTGGTCACGTGAAAGGTTGGAAGGGTTTGGAAATGTTTTATTGTACTCTTATTTTTGTATATCACAAATACCTGGCATTCTAACTGGTGTATGTACACCATTTATATGCACTGTATAGCACTAATTTATGAAATATGTCCCTAGTTTTGGGCCTTAGTCCCCCTATTTTGTCAGTCTTTGTCCAGATTTCTTGCAATGACAGGTTGTGAGGTAAGCTACAGATATGTGACATTTCCTGCAAATAGGCCCCTGTGATGACCACTGTGATGCAATGCAGTTAACCCTACCGCAAGTGAACATGCAGCTATTGCAAAATGGCTGAGAGGCCGTCTTCACATATGTCTGCAATCTCAGAGACAACACGACAACAGTTGTGTGCATGGTCACATCCATGACCTTAACATGCGTGGGGTACTGGTGAGCCACAACAGGGAAATCCCATACTCACCAGCTTCAGGCTGCTGTCCCACATCCAGACCAGAGGGACCTATGTAGCTGTAGGGGAGAGGTATTGTCAGCAGACTCACATTTGGCATTGGTACAAGATGAATCCTACGTTTCTGCACAGGTACAATACAAACAATGATAGCACACAATTTGCTGTCCCTCATTATAGATGTGCACTTGTGTGCATTAGTAAACCCCACCCAGAAATGCAGTTTGAACTGACATATGCATCTAGATACTCTATAGAAGACAGTATGACTGCTAAAAATTCAAAGTCCACGGTAAAGCAAGACGACACTGCAGCAAAATAGCGTATACACTTTAATTATCCGCTTTCGTACCAAAACTTCTTCAGAATAAATACAATAAAACCACTTCCTTCTTAAATAGTAATTCCAAAGTCAGGTGATCAATTAAACAATGAAATCAATTGTTACCAAAATTCAATAATAATAACCACTTAATAAAATTACTTTGAACAACCTTACACTTCAATAAAAACAAACATCAACAGTTATCAATTATTTTTTAAAAGAAAAATGAGTAAGAATAGCCGCTTCATCTTTCTTTATATTGAGTTTACGCTGTTTTAAAAAACACTTGACATTAACTGTCTCATTAAGACTGGGGGCTGTGTCAGATTTTAATTTGATCTGCCAAGAAGTTTCCCTTTGTAAAAGATAATTTTTGAAATCCCCCTCCCTTCCATCCTTGCACCCCACTTCCAAAATGGAGAACAAAAATTTACTGAAGGAGGGACAAATCAAGGAATGCTTATAAAGAGCATTCCTATCATCCTTGGACTTAATGGAATATAAATGTTCTCTGATACGGGTCTTCAACTCCCTAGTGGTCATCCCAATATAGAATGCCTCACACGAGGAACATAGGGCAATGTAAATAACACCACTCGTGCCGCAATTTACATAACCGGGGACTGTCAAAGTTCTATTGTAAGTACATACAGATACATAAGGACCCGTAGAAATAAATCTACAGAAATTACACCGGTTGCACCTATACATTCCCCTCTTCTGAGACTCTAAATGGGGAATTCTTTTCTGCTGACCTTCCAAAATTCGTCTTAAATTAAAGCTATTCTTCTGAACAAACTTTGGTTTTTGTCCCAAAATACGAAAAATTTCAGAATTTCCTTTTATAATCTTCCAATTTTGGTTTATAATATTTTGAATATTATAACTGTCAGAACTCATTTCCAATGAACAAATCAGATTAGTATTCACCTCCTTATCTGTATCTGTTTTATTTAAACTAAAGGAATCAACCGGTTTCAAATTTAATAGAGGGAAATATTTACTCTCTCTTTTAGACCAAATTTCGTTAGAAGTGTTGACAAGAATTGCCTGGTCATACCCTCTGTCCACAAATAGAGAGGTAATAAAACTAAACTCTTTGACCAAATCCACATCCTTAGAAGTCATGCGGCTTGCACGAATAAATTGCCCTCTTGGTATATTATTTTTCATATATCTTGGGTGACCACTTCTGTAGTGTAAGTACCCGTTATTAAATGTTCTTTTACGAAAAATACTACTATGTAGTCTATTCTCATCGAAATCCCATTTAAGGGAAACATCCAAAAAATTGACATCCAACCCCATAGTACCCATAGTAAATTTTAAATAATGAGAAAAAGAATTAATATCAATAAGAATTTCATCAACGGTAGAACTATCACCCTCAAGTATGACTGCTGCATGATTAAATTTATGTGCACTGTGGCCTTACCTGGATGCTCCTCGCCTGTTTTCTGGGTACCACCCACCTCCACAACTTGTGTTTCATGTGTTGGCTGTTGTGTGGGAGCTGCCCCAAGGTTGGCAAGAATCTCCTCTGTTGCCATAAGAGGGGCCTGTGTAGCTGGACCTTCACCTGTAGCAATACGGTCCCTGGCCATGGCAGCAGCTCTTTGCCAGGCATGATATATCAGGCTGGTGCCTGACCTGATGATATGTGTGGCCATGGTGGCCCAAGGTGTTAACTCTACGGACATGGTCATCCCACAGGGCAGTCCACTCCCACATATTTTGTCAGCTACGGCCGAACAGTACCACATGGTGCTGGATTTTTGCATCGGTGACAGCTGCATTCTCCTCTGCAGTATATGCTGGCTGACACTGCATGCCACCTGGAAGACATAAACAGGGAAACACATCACATGACCTCAGACATTGCCCAGAGTTATTTACAGAGCCAGCACATCAATATTGCCTATCATTAGCCACCACTTACAACCACATCATACCCCTGTCATCTATCAGCACAGTATGAACCTGCATTGCACTCCTGGTCCTGATGTGTCATGTTCCCCCCAATGAGGGCCAGTATATTGCAAAAACTACCATTCATCATTCACATTTGTATAGAGGGATGACATTGGCCATCTTCCTTGCAGATGGGATGTCAATGGTGCTAAGACTTTGTTTGCCTACAGTGTGTAATGGAGCTATGCCTGAGTTCATGTAGGATGCAGACAGGAATGTTATGAGGTCCCATGGAGACTTGCTTTTATTAACTTTGATTATGTAGTATGTACCTGCTCCCTGATCATGAGGGCAGGGGTGTGGGTGCTGTGCATATCCACCTATACTAATGGTGAGCCGGGGGGGTCATGTTTGCCCTAAACCTGTCTGAGGAGGTTGGCTATAGCTATGGTGTGTGTGTATGGGGTGTTATTGACCACCATTACCGTGTGGGTTGGGTTGTTGTCTCTGAGATTGCAGACATATGTGAAGACGGCCTTGTGATTGCCCTTGGTGGATGTGTCCAATTTGTAGTCATAGTTAGCCTTACAGTAATCCACCTGTGACCTTATATGCTCGTTCAGACAGAGGTTGACTTGCTGCCAAGTTGGTGCCTGCTCCTACTTTGCCCTGTACAGCCACTATAGTGACTAATTATGTGGTTTATGTATTGCTGCTGTCCAGCAAAGGGGATTACTGTACTTTGGTGGACACAGATTTTACAAATAAGGTATTGCTGAGTCCATACAGCTATGTAGGTGGTCATACAGCTGTTTGTAGTAGGCATGGACACAAGGTAATAACACAGTTGGACACATCTCCAATTTCAACCTGATAATCCTGCTTATTCTAGTACCCATGTCTGTGTCAGGGCAATGCAACAACCAGTAGCTGAAGAAATCTAACTCAGTTGGATGCACAGAAACTAAGATTACACACGTGTACATGTACAGCTTATGTATCTGATGTTTTGCATCCCATGTCTGTTGTTATGAGGCAGCCAGGTACACCTACTCATAAATACATGTGCACAGGTAATACCTGATATACATTGCTGTTCTATGTCAGTATGGCACACTGTACTGACATTCTTGTTGCTCAGTCATTCCTGTCAACCTGTCAACCTGTTAGAGCTGGACATCTGGAGGATGCCACACATACATGGAGGGGGATGGGCCAAAATTATTGACACTTTCTTAATATTGCTGTAATACACAAGTAATTTGATATCACAGTAGCCTTTCCATTCACAGACATAACCTGGAGGATGTCCAACGCTCATATGGCAGGAAGAGAGCAGAAAGGCTAGGAGTGTGGTAGGGAGGGTAGGAACTTTTAATTTTGGCAGTGTGACTGGTATGGGGACAGAGCTAGCTGATATAATGGACAGAAGGAAGGTTGATATATTGTGTGTGCAAGAGACCAGATGGAAGGGGGGTAAGGCTAGGTGTATAAGAGTCGAGTCCAATTTGTTCTATCATGGTGTGGATGGATGGAGAAATGGTGTAGGGGTTATCCTAAAGGAACAGTATGCCAAGAGTGTTTTTGGAGGTGAAAAGAGTATCGGATAGAGTGATGTTTAAGAAGCTGGAAATTGATGGTGTAATGATAAATGTCATTAGTGCATATGCTACACAAGTTGCTTGTGTATTGAATGAGACAAACAAACTCTGGAGTGAGTCAGATGAAGTGGTGATGACTGTACCCAAGGGTGAGAGAATGGTGATTGGAGTTGAGTTCAGTGGGCATGTTGGTGAAGGGAACAGAGGGGATGTGGAAGTGATGGGTAGGTATGGTGTTAAGCAAAGGACTGCAAAAGGTGAGATGGTGGTGAAGTTTGCAAAAAGGATGGACATGGCTGTGATGAATACATATTTTAAAAAGATAGGGGAGCATAGGGTGACATACAAGAGTGGAGGAAGATGCACACAGGTGGATTATATCATATGCAGGAGGACCAGTTTGAAGAAGATTTGAGACTGTAAAGTGGTGACAGCAGAAAGTGTAGTTAGGCAGCATAGAATGTTGGTCTGTGGGATGACACTTGTGATCAAGAAGAGAAGGAGGAGTGTGAGAGCAGCACCAAGGATCAAATGGTGGAAACTGAAAAAGGGTGATTGTGAGGTTGAGTTCAGGGAATAGTTAAGACAGGCAGAAGGTGGAAGTGAAGAGTTACCGAATATTTGAGTAACTACAGCAGCGCTAGTAAGTGAGATGACTAGAAAGGTGCTTGGTGTGACACCTAGACAGAGGAAGGAGGACAAGGAGACCTGATGGTAGAATGAGGAAGTACAGGGCAGTATACAGAGAAAGTGGTTGGTGAAGAAGTGGGATTGTCAGAGAGATGAAGAAAATAGACAGGAGTATAAGGAGATGAGGAGCATGGCAAAGAGAGAGGTGGCGAATGCTAAGGATGAGGCGTATGAAGGGTTGTATGAAAGGTTGGACACTAAGGATGGAGAAAAATATGTGTACCAATTGGCTAGACAAAGGGACCGAGCTAGGAAGGATGTGCAGCAGATAAGGATGATAAAGGATAATAAGGGAAATGTATTCACAAGCAAGGAGAGTGTGTTGAGCAGATGGAAAGAGTACTTTGAGGGGCTGCTGAAAGAAGATAATGAGAGAGAGAGAAGGTTGGATGATATGGGTATGGTGAATCAGGAAGTGCAATGGACTAGCAAGGAGGAAGTAAGGATAGCTATGAAGAGGATTAAGAATGGAAAGGCTGTTGGACCAGATGACATACCTGTGGAAGCATGGAGGTGTTTAAGATAAATGGCAGAGTGTTTAATTAAATCTTGGAAAGTGAGAGGATGCATGAGGAGTAGAGAAAATGTGTTACAATTATAAGAATAAGGGTGATGTGCAGAGTTGTAGTAACTACAGAGGGATAGCATTGCTCAGTTACAGCATGAAGTTATGGGAAAGAGTAGTGGAAGCTAGATTAAGAAGAGAGGTCGGGATTAGTGATCAGCAGCATGGTTTCATGCCAGGAAAGAGCACTACAGATGCTATGTTTGCTCTGAGAGTGTTGATGGAGAAGTACAGAGAAGGTCGGAAGGAGTTGCATTGTATCTTTGTGGACTTAGAGAATGCATATGAAAGGGTGCCTAGAGAAGAGTTGTGGCACTGTATGAGGAAGTCAGGAGGGGCAGAGGAATCTGTAGGAGTGCTACAAGATATGTACAAGGGTATTGTGACAGCGGTGAGTTCTGCGGTGGTAGTGACAGATGCATTTAAGGTGGAGGTAGGATTATATCAGGGATCAGCTCTAAGCCCTTTCTTATTTGCAGTGGTGATGGACAGGTTGACAGACAAGATCAGACAGGAGTCCCCGTTGACTTTGATGTTTGCAGATGACATTGTGATCTGTAGTAAGAGTAGGGAACAGATTGAGGAGACCCTGGAGAGGTTGAAATATGCTCTACAGTGGGGAGGAATGAAAGTCAGCAGTACTAAAACAGAATATATGTGTGTGAATGGGTGAGAGGCTAGAGGAATGGTGAGGATGCAGGGAGTAGAGTTTGCAAATGTGGATGAGTTTAAATACTTGGGATCAACAGTTCAAAGTAATGACAAATGTGGGGGAGAGGTGAAGAAGAGAGTACAGGCAGGATGGGGAGGGTGGAGAAGAGTGTCAGGAGTGATTTGTGACAGATGAGTACCATTAAGAGTGAGAGGGAAGGTCAACTAGAGGGTAGTGAGACCAGCTATGTTATATGGTTTGGAGACAGTGGCATTGACAAAAAGGGAGGAGTCACAACTGGACGTGTCAGAGTTAAAGATGTTAAGATTTGCACTGGGTGTGATGAGGGTGGACAGGATTAGGAATATGCATGTTAGAGGGTGAGCACAGGTTAGACAGTTTGGAGACAAAGCCAGAGAGTAGCAGGATTATGTTGGTTTGGACATGTGCTGATGAGGGATGCTGAGTATATCGGGAAAAGGATGGTAAGGATGAAGCTGCCAGGTAAGAGGAAAAGAGGAAGGCCTCAAATAAGGTGTTTGGATGTGGTGAGAGAGGACATGCAGGTGGTTGGTGTGACAGGAAGAAATGGAGACAGACAATCTGCTGTGGTGACCCCTAACAGGAACAGCCAAAAGAAAGCAAAGCAGATGTAATTTCAGTCTTCACAGGTTGCCAATGATTTGCAAGACATAACACAACTCTATGAGTAAATGACTGCAAATATGAGGCACATATATGGTCAGTATGCATAACACTGTACAGGTGAATAGTATGAGCTCAGTATATCACATGCAGTTCAACACACACATTTGCAACAGTAGTTTACTATGCAAATACCATGCATAGGTCTCTCACTTTACTGAGACAAACATATATATCATAGTTGTATTCACAATTAACATATGGATAAATATGACATCCCAGCAGCTGGCCTAGCAGTGTCACAGTCAGTATTGTTCAACACACGCTCCAGTAGTAAGTCATATGTGAGCCATTCTTTCCTGGGGTGACTCAGGGACTTGAGCTGTGATCTATGTCATATGTCACTGCAGACAGACCCAGATGATATGGCCATAGATTCTGATGAGCAATATATCAGTACAGCAAGTCTTCTTGAGACATATTTGTTGAACATTCTATTTCACATTATTACATACCCCTACTGCATTCCATTGCATGCTTACTTGTTTGACATACCTTTTTTCCCAAGTATGGTTGGTTTGATTCCAATATCTGTCAGTTGGTTGGATTGTTTGTCTCTCTCTCTCTCTCTCTCCAAGATGTAGAGTATACATCTGTTTTGCATAGGCAGCAGCTTGCCTTTTATAGGTAATGCTCATAAGCAGCTGATGGCCTGTGCACCAACTGTTGTCCCCCACTTGCTAATTGCATGCAGAACAGTTGTGTTGTTATTCCTATAGCCAATGGCATGGCAACACACTCCTATAATTGAGTACTTCATGTGGGTGTTGTCCCTTTTCCTTGCCTGTGAGGAGAACTTCATGGAGGTGTGTGAACAACAGCATCACAGAGGATAGTTGGAAATACCTCTTACAACGAAAACTGGGGAAGAATGTTCCAGACATAGGGACAGAATGTAAGTAATGCTGTTATACAGTTGAATTAATGCTAGTTTAACAGGGTTTGTGTGGACATGGCATTTCTGCATGATTTTAAGTCTGACAGTGTTATGTCATTGGCATAACTCTCAACTGTAGGGCTATCCACAGAATGGCCAGATTTTGGACTCTCATGTTTGGTGTGTTCCTCAGACATTTTTTGTCTTTGGAAAATCATTAGCACACTGTGGGGATTGCAGTCAGTAAATGGTATCATCCATTTGTGTTTCTGACTTCATATCCATCAGAAAAGATATGTTACAACAAACCCTGTTACACCAGCAATTGTCTCAGTTTATAAACCCAATATTTCACATATGCCCCTGTTTTGGGTCTCTCTCCCCCAGGTATGTCAGGCTTTGTCCAGATGGCATGCAGTAAGAGGTTGATAGGCATGGTATATCATTATTTAGTGCCTTAATTCCTGATACCATCTCAGTGATGTATCAGAATGACAGACATGTTATGTGTAAGAGGCTTTATATATGAGGACAAAGCCTGGACATTCTGTGGGACTCTGAACAGTTGAGAGATTTGTGTATTTCTAGTGATTGTTGACAGACTATCAAGATTGTGAAGCAATGTAGTGGGTAAATGTTATTTGGCCTGTGTAGGGAGGGGGGTAGATGTATGTGCTAAGGCTCCTTTTCTATCTGACTGTGCATGCTGCTCCAGTTTCTGGTGGTCTATTGGGTGTATATGTTTGTAGGGGCAGACTGAGACATGTTTCATACCACGGTCAGGCATTATACTACACTGTGAATTGTGCCAGTATATGTAGAGACATTGTGTGAGTGGTAAACATGATGAGATGTTTTGGTTCACACAGTCCTTCTACTCTATTGTTCATTTGGCTTACCAGTATGTCACTGTGACTGTGGTGAAATTGGTTGTGGGTATGCACTTTCACACTGCTGTCTGTTTTTCAGTGCTGCTACATCCCTGTAGTGCCTGATATATTTGCAAATACATGTGTAATTCCCCATAGCAGATTTGGGTTAGTGTTGTGTCTGTCTGACTGTAGTTTGGACAGTGCTTGGTGACATGCTTAGCAGCTGAGTGTAGTTTTCCTAATGTGATGTTATGTCCAGATATTTGTAGGATGTACTGTTGCCTGGCCCCCATATGTGTTGTGTATTTCTGACACAGTGGGATAAAGTGAAGATATGTCACTAACTAGTGAGAATTAATTGAGTGTTGGACCCGTGCTATTTCAGTCAATATATGTTAGGACAGACAGGAGAGTGTTACTGCAGCAACTGTGTCAGCTTATCTACTACAGTACACTATTTTCATGGCTTTCTTCCCCCACTTTGTCAGGCTTGGTTCAGCTTTGTTGCACTAAGGGAATCTAAGCATGCCTCTTGACTGGCTGGATTGTTTCAGAATGTCCAGCTTTATTGTTCATATTTCTGGTCTGTTCCACAAATTCATTATTTTTATTTTCCTGGTAAATCACTGTGATGATCTGAGGATTTATGTTAGTAAATTATGACATACATTTCAGTTTCAGAACTCACAACCTTCAGAACATGTATGCTGAAACAAACCCTTCACTCTGGCAACATTCTACATTTATAAGAGCAATATTTAAAATATGTCCCTAGTTTGAGCCCATTGTCCCCACCCATTTTGACAGCCCTTGGCCATATTTCTTGCACTAAGAGGTTGAGAGGTATAGTTCTGAGGTATGACACCACTACATGCTATGAGTGTATATATATATATATATATATATATATATATATATGTGTGTGTGTGTGTGTGTATATATATATATATATATATATATATATATATATATATATGTGTGTGTGTGTGTGTGTGTGTGTGTATATATATATATATATATATATATATATATATATATATACACACACACACACATATATATATATATATATATATATATATATATATATATATATATATATATATCTATAGTGACCTGAGTGCTTGCGTTATGTGGCGGATGTGGTGGATCCTAGCACCCGACAGGCAGCTCACCATGGCCCTCTCTTTATTCAGCCTGGTGAGCGGGACGTCAGTGTGTCTGACAATAGAGTGACCTATTACAAGAGTATCAGGTGTGTTATTCAGCCTTAAGGGCTGTGGCTGCTTGGCACACTGACTTTGTGGGCTATGTGCTGTGCGTGTTTTGTTTTGAGGTAGCGTTTGCTTGGATGTCTGCTTTGGAGGTGTCTGTTGCTTAGGTAGATTTTTATTTAGAGCCTCTGAGTATGTTTTTGTGTATTTATGTGTTTGGTTCGCTGATGTGGTGGGACTATGTGATACTGGAATTGTGTTGTGTGAGGTTACCTTCTCCTCCTGACTGGTTACACCAGTTTTGAGATAAGAGAGCTCAGCCTCCAGTTTGGCTAAATAGTTGCATCTCTCACATATATTTGAACCTGTTTGGAGGAGGAGAGGGTTGTCCGTGTACATGAGACAGTTGTAACATTGCCTCAAAATTCCCAGATTCACCCGCTGGACTGGATCGGAAACCATTGACTGACCTTTGGACATGCTAGAGTAATATAGGGAAACTGAATTTAAGACGGACCAATAGAGGACAGGGTAATCATAGAGAGTATAAGAGTAAGTAGTGCTTATGGTTTAATAGTGCTAACTTGTAGGATTACTTAATTGGACCAGTGAAGGGTCTTAGAATGAGAATATGGTGTTTAAATTGAGAGATAGAGCAGTTCTAAGGGAAAAAGTGAAGAGCAGACTTTGTGGAGCCAGGAATAGTTTAAACCCAATTAGGCGGCGCTGCCTGCTGTTGCGCTATGCACAAAAACGCGCAAAAGAGGGTTTTAAGAGAAGAACATGAAGGAGTTTGGAATTGACCCAAAATGGACAATAAAACCACAGTTTCAAGTCAGTAACCACTCCCACAGGGGCAGGCAGGCTGCTCAATGTTTTTCACTGCCACTGATCAACAGAGAGACTTCCCTTTAGCCCAAGCAAAAAATGGCCTCCAAGAAATTTACAAACAGTTCAATAACAGCATGCATGTAACTGAACTTTTTTAAATCTCAGAAAAGTGGGAAAAAAGCAAGATTCTTTTTGTTTTTTTTTCAGAGATAGCAGAGGTTCACAAGTATCAACGAGTTATAACAGTGCAGTAAATGACCCCACACAAGAGTGCTAGGCCAAAGACAGATAAAATGCAAGTTTTGAGAAAAAAATGATTTTAAAAATAAATGCAAACAGGAAATTCAGTAAACAGCTCTAGGTTGTGCTCTAAATACAGTTACTAATGCAGAAATCAAGTTTAACAAGACAGAAAATGCTCAAAATAGGTGGCTATGCAGAAAAACTTAGCAAATAAACAGAGGAAAAATACTTAAAATCTCAAAAGTGGCTCCTTTCTTCTCTCAGCATTTTCTCCTCTTGGTGGGTGCTTCACCAACAGCCAACAAGCCTGAAAAGATGCCAAAACCATGAGGCAACCAGGTTTTAAGAGAGGAAGATGAAGGAGTTTGGAATTGACCCAAAATGGCCAATAAAACTACAGTTTCAAGTCAGTAACCACTCCCACAGGGGCAGGCAGGCTGCTCAATGTTTTTCACTGCCACTGATCAACAGAGAGACTTCCCTTTAGCCCAAGCAAAAATGGCCTCCAAGAAACTTACAAACAGTTCAAGAACAGCAAGCCTGTAACTGAACTTTTTTAAATCTCAGAAAAGTGGGAAAAAAGCAAGATTTTTTTGTTTTTTGTTTTTTCAGAGATAGCAGAGGTTCACAAGTATCAACAAGTTATAACAGTGCAGTAAATGACCCCACACAAGAGTGCTAGGCCAAAGACAGATAAAATGCAAGTTTTGAGAAAAAAACGATTTTAAAAATAAGTGCAAACAGGAAATTCAGTAAACAGCAAATACAAATATGACTCAGTCATTGTACATGCTGGTGTGACTGACCTGAGACGTACCTCCCTGGACTACATGAAAAGAGACCTAGAGGAGCTCTCTGATCATGTAGTCCAGGCTGGTATGACCCTGTCCTTGAGCAGCATCTTACCCTCACCTAGAATGATGCCACAGTACAAAGACAAAATGATTGATTTTAACAATTGGCTAAAATTTTGGTGTCATTCAAAGGGGATCCAGTGTCTGTCAGCCTGTGATGACATGCTCGACAAGCCACGTTGCTTCACTAGGGACAGCTTGCACCTGTCACCACTAGGCTTTCGGATATTGGCAAAGGCTCTTGCCACCCCCATAGTGCCTTTTTTAGGCAAGGCTCAAAAGTCAAACCCACCCCCATAGACAGCACAAGGAACAAGAAACTAAGGGTAATGCTGCTTAATGCCAGAAGTCTTAACCTCAAGATGCACGCACTCAAAGCTCTCCTCAGTATGGAGAACATCGATATCTGTGCAGTGACAGAAACCTGGTTCAAGGCTCCAGAGAGCACCCCAGCACTACCAGGCTATACCTCATATCATGCTTTTGCCCCAAAACCCAGACCGAACCACAAAGGAGGGAGTTTCCATATTTATCAAGGATATCCACACCTCCAGGTTAGTGGCATTGCACGAAGTATCAGAGACCATCCATGTGCAACTAACAGTGGGCAAGACTGCTTTTCAGTTTATAGCATCCTACAGACCACCATCTCAAAGTCAGGAATCCCACTCGGCTATCCTGAAAACATTGGAGAACATGAAGATCTCTCTGAACACCATTGGGCGACTTCAACTACCCAAACATTGACTGGGAGCACTACTCAAGCCCCAGCACCTTAGCCCAAAGGTTCCTGGAAATTATAAACTCAAATGCTATGGAACAACTAGTCACCACTCCCATAAGAGGGAACAACATACTAGACCTGATCATTACCAACATGGGAACTCTATGCTCCACACCAGAAGTATATCCCTCATTGGTAAGATCAGACCATAAATTAATTTCACTGGATGTCCACATCCTGACCCCACCCCCAGCCCAGAAAACCGCAGTGAAAAACTTCTCAAAAGCGAACTTCTCACTTCTCAAAACTGAAGTGGAATCCTTCAAGGCCCCAGGGCCAGTGGAAACTATGGCCCAAACTGCAGAATCCTATATAAATGCATTCTATGGACATCTCCAGGAATGCATGGATCATGCTATCCCAAACAAAACCAAGACCCAATCATCCAAAGGCAGGCATCCAGTCTGGTGTACCCCTGCCATAAATAAACTGTACAACATAAGGAGGAAGCTACTACATGATAGAGCAAAATCCCTAATAGGGACGGTATCTCTGATCAGTACTAGCAAAAAATTACGATCCCTCATAAAATCCTCCAAGGCCAGCTTTGAGAGAAAAATTGCACAGGACACCAAAGACAATCATAAGGCTTTTTTCAGTTATGTTAGGAACCTGGGATGCAACTCCCAGACTTGCTCTGAGTTGATTCTAAATGACACAAAATACACTGAACCCACAGACATCGCCAATATCATGGCAGACAGGTTCAGTGCAAACTTCTCCACCCCCTCCCCCCAAAAGAGCAAGTATCTATCCCGGCAGAGGGCTGCCTCCCAAACATCTCTGATGCTCAGGTGAAGGCTGCCCTCTCCAAAGCAAAAAACACTGCTTCCATGGGACCAGATGGTGTCCCAGGTTGCGTCCTACATGAACTCCAAGAGGAACTATTCCCTCAAATAAAACAGCTATACAATCTCAGCCTCACTACAAGATATGTGCCCACAGAATGGCGTACAGCAACAGTGGTCCCACTCCACAAAGGTGGAGCCTCTACGAACCCTGGAAACTATCACCCCATAAGCCTGACTAGCTTAGTCTGCAAGGCTATGGAGAGAATCATCATGGAGCTCATAAACAAAGACATTGGGGACCTACAGACACTAGATCCTACCCAGTTCAGCTTTGACAAGGGCAGATCCTGCCTTTTGAACCTGGTTGACTTCTTCAAAACAGTCACCAAAGCCATAAATGAAGGGAAGGTAGTCCACACTGCCTATCTGGACCTTGCAAAGGCATTTGACACAATACCCCACTCGGGCATCATAGATAAGCTATCCAGCTTAAATATAAACCCCTATGTCACAAGATGGGTCGCAAACTGGCTCAAAGACAGAACCCACAGAGTGATAGTTGCTGGAGCCGTGTCAGACTCGAAACCGGTCACAAGTGGCATCCCACAGGGTTCTGTCCTGGGACCACTCTTGTTCGGTATATACTTTTCCGAGGTACAGGCAAACGTGGGAAGACTATGGCTCACCAAGTTGAGCGACTGCAAACTGGGTGCCATAATCGACTCTCGAAA
>NW_025054378.1:0-8376 GCF_019279795.1 Protopterus annectens
AAATTAAGATCCATCTTGGAACATTTGGGTGATATAAGGGGGGGCAACTTAGAGCCCGCTGCATTTTGTAGTACAAAGGGAGAATGAAAGTTTCAAGTTTAGTGCATTAGCTAGGCCCCATTTTAGTAAAGGAAATTATCACCCCTAAGTAAGTTAGAACAGAGGATGATCATTGAGTATCATACTTTTTTCCCCTAAGGGAATGAATCTGGAAATTTAATGAGTGTAAATGAAATTTAACTTATATTTGTTGATTTAATTTTAATATATAAGTTTTGTAATATTGATAAGTTAAGGTGACTAATAGGTTTTTATTTTTTAACATATTTAAATGAAAAGAATCTATTGTATTAATGAAATTTATTAATTAATTACTTTTTGTTTTAGTTTAGTTTATATTTTGTAATTAATATTCATAAATTTTGTAAATTAAGAAAAAAAAAAACAGAAAAATTTTTTAAATAGTCAAACAATAGAAATTTTTTTTCCTTGGAATATGTTTCAGTGGTGAAAGAGTTAAAATGTTTGACATAATGATGTTTCTGTTTTTGATGCTTAATCAATTAATTAATATATATAAAAGAACACTAAAAATGAAAATTTTCCCAAAGGAATAGCTGAGGTCCCGGAGGGAAAAATAAAGATGGATATCAACTACTTCTGTGTTTTCCCTTTTGAATTTTGTGGTTTTTCAAGTTTCTTATTTGATTTTTGCTCCAGGGTGGTTTCTGAGATTATACCATCCAAACATGCTCCAACCTAGGTATCTCAATTTTAAAAGTCTCATTGCCCCTTGTCTTTAACCTTTATGGGGAAGATTAAACGAAGATCTGTCTGCAAGACTTCCAGTAGGAGTGGCATACATTCCACATGTACAGGTTTTAAAGGATGCAGAAAGATTCAGGCCCCAAAAAAATTGGGTCTCATGGCACGATCATATTATTTCCCCCTGGCTTGTTTTCACATGAGGATTCTCCAGTGGATGCTTTTCACCCAATGGTCCTTTCAACAACTTCCTTTGTCTCACAAGATAATAATTCACAATCATGCAAAGACCACTTGGCTTGGTGGATGGTCTCCCATAAACAGGGCAGACCATTTGTCCTTCCTCCTCTAGTTGCCACGGTGACCACGGATGCCTCCTGGGGTGGGGCATTTTCACAGGATTTCCGGGGCACCTGGCCTTTTAAACCACTTGCACATAAATGTCTTGGAGATGAGGGTGTTTTTGCGTTCAAGCTCTTCAGAACTCTCTACCCACTGGGACCATTGCAATTCAGACAGACAATATGTCTGTAGTGTGGAAATCAACAAGCAAACCAAGTCCTATCCCTTATGTCACTCAGACTATGGCAGGGGGCCATCCCCTCTCAATGGTTTCTGACAGAAACCAATCCCGGGGAAGTCCAACATCATAGCAAGGCTAACCCTATTCTCATGCCTGTGGTCTCTCATTGACAGTAGGGACAAAATCTTATGCAAAGGGGGTCCCCGGGACCTTTTGAACCCCTCTCCAGCAAGGACATTTTTTCCCCTTCCCATTTTCCCTGGACACCCCCCAGGACCTGCCCCGGGGACTTCTGGCTTTCCCCACCCTTTCCCTAATTCCCAAACTAATTCAGAAAGCTACCATGTGGGGTGAAATGATCCTAATTCCCCCTACTGGCCTCGAAAATCTTTTTCCCGGGCCCCCTTCTAGACAGCCTTGGATTCTGGACCCAGTTCTGGACCTTTGATCCATCAGTCATAAATTCTTTCTCTCAACCTCACTGTTTGTTGCTCCCCCTTAGCCAGGCTTCCCAGTATTTCCCATTCAATGCATGAGATTTTTTTTCCAAAAACCCCAAAAAGGAAAACCAGAAAAACCTTTCTGGGCAGAGGCTAGAAATATAGACCCCAGGGCCCCCCATAACGCCTAGACTTTTAGCAGAACTTTTAAAGGGGGCTCCTTTCTGCCACCATTAGAGTTCAACTAGGCAATCTCAAATTTTCCATTCCCCCAGAAACCAGCATCTTTCCCATAAGCTTTGCAAAGCCTTTCTGAAAGGAACAATCTTGCTCAGGCCTCCAGTGAGTGATCCCCGCCTCCGTGGGACAAATTTGATCCTAGCTTCCTTGATACTGCCTCCTTTGAAGCAGCTTCCTGCCCCGAAATTGTTACTTAAAAACCCTTTTTTGGTGGCCATTATTTGGGGTTTCTGAACTTCAAGCCCTTTCTGTTCATCCTCCTTACCTAGTTTTCCATAAGGATAGAGTTTCACTCAGGACTAATCCTTTTTTCCTTCCTGTCCCTCAAAATAATTTGAATCAATCCATCGATCTGCCAGTTTTTTAAATTATTCCAAAAAAGGGAAACAAAATTACCAGTTGGCTTCATGGGAATTCTTTATTTGCATAGGACTGAGCAAATAAAAATCATCCAACTCTTCCTGTCCTATGGGGGTGCAGGGTACCAGTGTCTAAAGTAACCTTATCCAGGTGGTTGTCCTCTTTTTACCCTTGATTATCAGTTGAGGAAAAAAGAACTCCCTGCTAAACCTAAAGGCCACTCTACTAGGGTTTTAGCTACATCGTAGCTTTTCATCAAGACTCCCTTTGGAAGCCATTTGTGTTTGGCCACATGGGCCCCCCCTCATACCTTCATTTAAATTAAAAATTTGGGTTTTCCTCGGAGCAGAGCTGATTTTGGTTCCACTGTGCTAAAGAGTCTGTTCAAAAAATGCTGGGGGCCTTTCCCCAAACCAGAAAGAATAAAGAGAAAACAACTTAACATTAAGTTATGTACCTACCATCATTCCAGTTGTTTCTTCCCCCCTTCTTTCTTCATCCCCTCCATCCCCTAGCCTAGATGGCCCAGAAAGTCCTTGAGTCTTTCACTGGCTGAGTCTTTACCAAGTTCTCTCCCTTTTTCTTCAGCCCTGTAGCTGAAGTTTTTTAGGGAGGTTGTCCTCTTGTATTATGATGGTGTTAGGTCTTCCAAATGAGATCTGGGGTCTAGCCCCAGGCATTGTGGGATATAAGGCCTCGACCATTTAGCTCTGAGCTTTAAAAAAATGGCAGTGGGGCCCAAGATTGGCCCAACCCAACCAGCAAGAAAAAGGGGAAAGAAGACAACTAACATGGACGTTATGGTAGGTACATAATTTCTTTTTTTTGGCATTGAGCTTGACCCCATGGCTCTGGCACCAAGCATCTGTTTCTGTAAGGCCCTTTTGTAATATCCACATCTTTTGGGGGATTCAATAATGGATCCCAGTTTGCAGTCATTCAACTTTGTTAGCCAGAATCCCTTTGTGTTGGCCTGTCTTCAAAAAAGATGCCAAACAAGGGTCCCAGGAAACCAGGTACTCCACTTGTCAGTTGTCTGGGCTGGATTTGGGGTCAGCTACTTTTTCCCGTGTGGGTTCTATCAGTAAGCTAGTTAGCAACCCATTGGGTCAATTAATGCCCACTTGTAAGTTTATCTATGATTCCAGAGTGGGGGAAAGGGTTTCAAAGGGCTAAATAGTCTATGTGGACCACCCCCTTGTCCATGGCTCTGGAGACTGATTCAAGAAGTCAATCAGGTTGGGGAAAATCCCCCACAACCCCCCTGGGTGGGGTCCAGTGTTTGAAGGTTGCCATTGTCTTTTTCATCTATTTGCTGGGTTTGTTTTCCCCTCCTTTTTCAGCACCTGTCTTTCCATGATTTTTACTCATTCACTGGTCTCTGTCTCTGGTGATGAGAGTTGTGTTTTGGGCTTTTAACAAATTTGTTGTAATAGGTTAATGGTAGGTACTGCTTCTGCCAAGGCATTTTTAAGCCTAGCTGGAATGTGTTGTCTTCGCCACCCCCTTTGATTGTTCCTGTGCCTCTGTCCAGCAGGCCAAAGTGATCCTTGGGATAAACTTTCTGTTTCCCCTCCACTCACCAATTTCTCTTGAAAAGGTTAGGAGCTCCCTAGTGTAGATTGGAATCTTTTTTCCAGAACATGGGAAGTCAATGGGACAGGAATCTATCCCTCAAGCATGTCTTTTTTTTGTTGTGGTGAGGTTTAGATCGTGACCATGATCGGTTTTTTTTGGTGGAGCATGTCCATCAATTCTGGGTTGGGCATGGCCTTATATTTAGCAGAGATCACCTCTGGTGGGTTTCAAATGAGTACAGCTGGAGTTTCTTCAGTTGAGCTGCATGGGCATTCTTTAGACTTATCCTCTTGGTGAGGCACTTTGTGGTCTTTCAGATGTTTCGTGTTTCACTGTTGCAGTCATGACTGATTTTGGGGAGGCAAATGGCCCGAATCCCAAAGTCTGGGTGGCGGCTGTTCAACCATGCTCCCTGCGCAGAGTGCCATACAAAGCTGACCCGACGCATCCTCCCGTCTTTCTTGCCGCGGTGATAGCAGTTAAGTGCCCGGTGACTCCTGAATTTTTCTGATAAAACTTCAGTGACTTCTTCCTCAAAGCTAAGTACCCCGGGGAAAATTTTTTTTTTGCTCTGTCAGAAAAGTTAATAATTGTATTTCATGTGGGAACAAATACCTCATAAGGTTTTCATTCTTCTGTATTCCCTTAGGCCCCGACCCGGGTTTCGGTTTTTTGCTAGATTCAATCAACCATTTCCCTTGCCAAGGGCGGATGGGCCCGACCTTCCAAAACATCAGTGGACAGGCCTTAAACCAGTGGAAGCTCTTTTTGGTATGAATGCCATAGAACTGGTTCCACTTTCAGAGATGGGAAAAAAGGTTTTACTCAAGGCTCTTTCTGTTTCCCAAAGGGAAACAAAACTCATGGAGACCCATTCTGGATCTGTCAGTCTTGAACACCTTTCTAGAATTCCCAAAAATTTAAGATGCTTACTCTAACAGCTACTTCCCAAAGCTGTCCAAAGATGCATGGATGGTAACTTTGGATTTAAAGGAGGCAAATTTTCACATTCCCATCAGACAGGATCAGAAAAACCTCAGGTTCAAGGCGGATCAGGCACTTTCAACTCTGCGCTGCCCTTTGGATTTCTACTGGGGGCTTCACCAAATGCCTGGCTCCAGTAGTCTTACTGCAGACTCAAGGGAATTCAAATTTACCCTTAACTGGACTATTGTCTAATTCAGGCAGACAGCAAGGATGTCTTACTCCAGCATCTAGAATTTGTACAGAACCTCCTCAAGTTCCTGGGATGCTCTGTAAACATAAAGTCAAATATGACACCTTCACAACAGATAACTTTTCTGGTGCTCTTCTAAACACACAACCCAGATGGCATTTCTGACATCCGAAAAAAAAACAGCTGGCCCCTTTTAAAACCTTTTGGGAACTTTAACTCAACTATCTGCAAGGAAATTCCTGCAGGCTTTGGGTTACATGGCCTCCTGCATCCTTTCTCCATATAAAACTAAAATGAGGAAAATACAGTGGTACCTAAAAGTGTATGATTTCAGCATTGCCACAGTTTGACATACTGATCTCCCCTTCCTTGCCTTCAAAAAGGGAAATTTTTTTGGTGGTCCCGGGGATGTTCTCTAACAAAGGGAAAACCCCTTTTGTCTGCCTCCTGCCACTCAGATTCTAAACGGATGCCTTGGATTATGCTTGGGAGCCCATTTTCAGGGCAACTGTCTGCAGGGTTTTGGGCAAAGGATCAAAACACCTGCATATCAATTTAAAGGAAATGTTAGCCTTCAAAATCTATTGGGCCCTTTAGGAATCTTTTTCAACCAGGACAACTACTAATACGGACAGACAAACCCCAGTTTTGTGGTCATAAACAAGCAAGGGGATCTCATTCCTACCCCTTTGCAGACTAGCCATGGATCTATGGAACACAGCTCTAGGCAATCTGGATCTTCAAACTGTTTTTACCAGGGAAACAAAACTTCCCAGCAAATTTTACAAAAACCCTTGGGTCCACGAATGGATGCTGGACACCAAAAAATTCAGGATGATAACAGCAGTCTGGGATGTCCTCACATAGACCTCTTTGCATCCCATCTCAATCATCAACTAAAATTTTCCCCCAAACTCACCAAAATTTGGGAAAAGCGTCTAGTCCTCCATACCCTTTTCCCTCTCTCTCCAAAAAAGGCTTTTGAAGTTAAAGGGAGCCCGTATTCGTTTGGAGGCCTCCGGGATATGCCTTTCCCCCCTTTTTCTTCCACCCTTTTAAATCAGGGCCCCGTTAATCTTCTGGTCCCAAATTGCCTGGCGTTTTTGGATCCAAGCTAAAACCTTCCTCCCCTTGGGTTTTAAACCGACCTTCTGCCCAAAATCAGGGGAGGAAATGAAATTTTTTTCCCCGGAAACCCGGGCCGATTTTTTTTTTTTTTTTTTATTTTTCCCCCCCCCCCCCCCCCGGGTTCCCTCTTCCAACATTACTTTAATTTTACTTTTGACAGATCTCTTACATAAGGGTCTCTCTTTCTCTTCCTTTAAAAACATGCCTCTGCTATTTCTGCTCATTATAATACAGACCCTCCCATCTTTTCCCACCAGCTCATGAGACAGTTTCTCAGAGGAGCTAAGAACTTAAGTCCTAGATCTCCCATTCCTGCTTGGGATCTCAACTATTTTTGGAAAACTAACCTTGCCTCCTTTGAGCCTGCTGCCTCTTCTGACATCAATTTTTTATCTTGGAAGACAGCTATTCTGTTGCTAACCTCTGCCAGGAGAGTTTCAGAGTTACAAGCTCTTATGGCTGTGGAACCTTATATTTTTTTTCATCGACAGGGTATCTTTGAGGACTAATCCTACTTTCATGCCTAAGGTGGTTTCCAAAGTGGCTTTAAATCAAATATCCACTTCCCAAACCCTTTTTTTCCCACTCCTCAAAATGGGAAAGGATCTTTTCCTTGGATGTAAAAGACAACTACTTTTTTACCTGGACAGGGACATCAGAAAATCAGAACAATTGTTTTTTTTTATGCTTCAAGTTCCCAAGGTAAAGCCATTTCAAAACAGACCATTTCTAAATGGATTGCTCATGGAATCAGATTTTGTTATTCACACCATGGAAAGCCCCAGGGGATTGGACTCATTCCACCAGAGGGTGCCACTTCCGCCTTCCTCAGGGGGTTTCCAAAGACATTTTGGAAGCTGCAACGGGTTCAGTGCATACTTTTTTAAGCACTACAATCTACCTCTCTACTCTAAGTCTAGGGCAGGCTTTGCCCTGCAGTCTTGCAGGGCCTTTAGCCGCCCCTTCTTTATGACCACCTCCCTTTCTTTCAGCTTTGGGATTCTACCCTACAGTCATGACTGCAACAGTGAAAACATGAACATAGTTTTTGTTACCATAAATGTAGATGTTGAAAATTTTCACTTTGCAGTCTTTCCTGTCCCCCCTTGTTTTACTTTTGTGGCCTTTTTCACCATTCTTCTGAGGTGTATTTGCATAAGGTTATGGGACCTTTTTATTTTTGGGGCTCCTGACATCTGGGGCAAGAAAAACTGGAGAAGATGGCGGGCCCCGTCAGCTTTGTACTCCTGGCATTCTGGCGTCAACATGGTTGAACAGCCCGGGCCCCGACTTTTTATTCTGGCCGACCGACTGCCTGCCGGCAGGGGGGAACCCTGCAGTCATGCTGCAACAGTCCTGAACATCTACATTTATGGTAGGTGTAAAAACTGTACTTTTTTCAGGTGTCTTGTAAGGTACATCCCCAAAAGAGTCTTTTTTACTCTTGATGGGTCTGATGAGGTGCATAGGGGCCCAATGACCTCTTTCAATCTGGATGAAAACCCTTTTTTTGATTAGGTCCCCATAGAAGGATTTTCTAACCACTTTGGCAATGTGATTATCAAAGGAAGGGTTTCTATCTACTTGGATCCCCCGATCCTTTTTCCCCTTTCCTTTCTAAACCATGTGATGTTTGTGGGTACTTTGTTTTTTTCCCAAAGGGGTGACTATGCACTTTTTTGGGATTTAGCTTGAGGCCATGGTTTGACAAGGTATCTGTCTCAGTGAGACCCTTTTGGAGGATGTCTGTGTCAGCCCAGAGGGGCAATTTTAGCCCCCAGTTTGCATTCCCAACTTGGTCAGCCATGTCCTCCTGTGCCTGCCTGTACCTGTGAAGTATATGAAAAAGGGGGGTCCTGGGGCTGAGCCCCGGGGAACACCACTTGTAACTTTGAGTCAGACCTAGCTCCAATCTTACCATGTGGGCTCTGTTTTTGAGCCAGCTGGCAAACCATCTTGTGACAGGGGTTTATGTTCAGGCTGTTGAGCTTGTCTATAATAAGTAATGGTGTCAAGGCCTTTTCAATTTTAGGCTGTGTGGTTCAGGTTCATAGGTAGGTTCTTTGGTACACTATTGGCCCCAGGGCCTATATAAGCCTAGAAAAATGTATGGCTTTTCCACCCAAAAATTTTTTTCTGTGCCCCGTCAAAACAGAAGTGATCCC
>NW_025054379.1:0-9536 GCF_019279795.1 Protopterus annectens
CCAACTTGCACCTGCTATAGATCGCTTTGGACATGGTTACATTTTACGCATATTCATGCCAGCAGTATATCTGGGGCAAAAGCCAGTGCAACACCCCATGGTAAATGACACCCAAAATCCATAAGAACTTAAAGAACCTCCAGGTAGAATCATTTCTGGAATAGGTCTTTTTGGAGAGGTTAATTTGTTTTTGACTTCCTAAAGAAGATCCATTTATGTAAGGTAAATAGTCAGTTTAGGAATACAATAGATTTAATGAATAACATCTTGAATCTTAGAACTGGAGCTCCACTACATAATAATGAGCAAGTAAGTCCCACACCAACATTAATACCAGATGGGGCTTGAACCACACAAAATGCTTATTAAAAGTGAAGGACCTGAAACGTAATTTTCTTTACTACTTTGTTAGAGTTCTGTTTAACTCATTAGTTATTTTCTTTTTAATAATCGAATATTATTTGCAAGTTAAAGGAGCACTGCAATGGGTGCAGCATATGCAATCCATCATATGCTACTCATCTATATGGATTACTTTTGAGAAAAAATGAATTTATTCACAAATTTTTTTAGGGAAACAAAGTAAAGTTTTGTATAAACGTTTTATAGATGATCTTATTTTTCATCTGTAAGGGGGACATATCTGAATTTATGGATTTTTTTGGAAATTACTTAACAAAATTAACATAATTTGGTAATTTTAAGTATGAAGGACTGTTGTCAATAGAAATGAGATTAATTTTCTAGATTTAACTTTATTTGAGAGAAGGAAAGTAAAATTGAATTTAGACCATTTAGGAAGGAAGAACCTCAGTAAATATGTTCTTATGCATGCTACCAGCATGCACCCCCCCTTTGTACTTAAATAAATACCCCCTACCATATGGGGAATTGAAAAGAATTGAGCTCATACCAGTGTTAAGGAAGATATATAGATGAAGAATTACATATAGTACTTAATGAGACTATTGGAAAGATTATATGAATATAATCAACTATTACAAATGGTAGGGATAGTGTGGATTAGTTAATGCAAGATTAGTAGACAGTAGGGATAACACTATAATTTATTCCAATAAAAGGGAAATCAGTGTAAAGACCTAATAAGTTATGAAAGTTATTTATAACTAAATTTTCTCCCTTTTCTGATATATTAGTCTCATTAGTTAGAAAATTTTGGTATATAATTTGTGAAGATGATAACATTGGTGAGCTATTCCCTAATTATGTTATTTTTTCATTCAAAAGGGGAAAAGTTCTGAGAGAAATTCTAAATAATAATCTTTTACAGCATATTGGATCTACCCCAGTGAGGGTGGGTACTTTTGCATGTGGTTCATGCAGTATATGTAGTAGAGTTATTAACATTGAAGTTATTAACAATATACCTCATATTTCTAAACACTGTTTTAATTGCAAGTCTACTAGTGCAGTATATATATTAGGTTGCTCATGCAAGGACATTTGGTATATAGGACAAACTAAAAGAATGATAAAAACTAGAATCTTAGAACATTTAAAGGACATAAGAAATCTAAAATTTCTGAGTCCGGTTGCCAAGCATTTCATGGATACTCATGATGGTTGTAGTGATAGTTTGAGATTTTGTATATTGGGAAAACCTTTTGTCTGTAAGGGAGATGATGTAGTAGGTAAACTGCTAGAATTGGAAACAAGGATGATACTGAAATTCAATACATTGAAACCATTTGGTCTCAATCAGGAGCTTGGCCTCTAATTATGTATAAGGGCATTATTTTGCACATATATTTATTTATTTATTAGTATTTAGGGATTGATATGTAAATATATCACTTGGATAGTGATTTATACTTAATCATTAACATGGATTTAATTTTTATAGAAAAATCTTTTTTATATAAAGATATAATAATTTTGTTATGTATATATTTAATTTTGAAATAATGTTTTTTACATACGTATACTATATAAATTTCATATATATGTGCTGAATAGTTTTATTATAAATGTATAAGATGGTTTAAAATAGTTTAAATAGACTAGAATAAGTAAATGTTATAATTTATGTATAAAGGTCACTTTAAATCTTGAAGTTCAATTGAATTAATTGATTAATTAACTAATTAGTTAAATAGTATAAAATGAGTTCATTTTGAAACCTGAAATGTGATCCTTTGAAGGCGAATGGCCGAGGTACCAGATCGTTGATGAAATAAAGAGCATTGGTGGAATCTGACTGTTGGTGTGTTTTTGAACACATCTGTACTCATCTGCGTACCACTTACACAGGGGTGTCATCTACTCTGACATGGGCCATGTCCTCCGGGTGATGAAGTGTGATGGCATGTGCAGTACTCCTACATGGCGATTGCAGTGGTGGGGTGAATGAAGCACTCCTGCATATGTGCACACATGCCCACGTTGCTTAGCCTGGGCTTCTGTGTTACCACCCAAGATGAACCACGGCTACACACACCATGCTGTGGAATGTAGGAGTCCCTGTACATCCCACAGGACACACTGTGCACTGGTCATGTGATAGCTCCCCTTGCTGATAGGGTGACACAGACATGGTACCACCCACAGCGGCAGTACTGGCTGTAGACAATGCAGTTGACATCCACCTCTGCTGTTCAGTAGGACACTACCATGGGAGGTGACACTACTGTGTACATTGCACATGTGTTTACACATGGACCTGTCGGACGTCATTGTTGCGTCAAGCATTGCACCTGCTACAGATCGTGTTTGGACATGGTTACTTGGTGTTTCCTTCCATTTTTTGGGTGGCTATTCTGCTACTACTCTGGGTCCCATATGTGCAGGCCATACATATCCTGTTAGTGTACATAACACTAGGCCATACCTCCATTATGCATGCTATGCCTGTGATACTGTGTATGATGTCTGTCATATCCACCATGACAGCTTTACATTACATACATGCATGACATAGTAACCCTACTGCGAGGCATACGGTGCGTCGTGTATTGCACATTACGATATGACATATCGACCGGTATATGCCCATACAAAATCGCGGTGTTAACAGCTGACAGTATACATACATGTCCTATCCTGCTGTGGCACTTCCTTGTTGGACATCCACTGCCAGCATCATGCGTGGGTGGTGGCATTGTTCTGTGTTTTGCCCCTATGGCAGCCTCCTTGGGTTATCCCGGCTGTGTACATGATGTCCACTGCTGTGCACCACGGTGTCCACAGTCGTTGGTATGCTCAGCGGGTTAGCACTGCACATAACCACCTTTCACCACTCTCTGCTTTATGGACAGGTATCTTTACTTACAAACATCGTTCACATACAGTGCAGCTTTGTCATACATACTGCGCGTTACACCAGTACATCTCGTGGGTTCTACATACCTTTCCTAATGTTGACTTCCGTGTTCGTTCGAGGTCTCGCTAGAATAACTTTATTCTCACTTTCGAGCCGTTTGGTTGTATTTGTTAGGTATGAACATACAGTTTAAATATCTTAGGCATCTTCCTTATAACCGTCGTCACCTGAGACATGTGGGTTCATCCACACCAATAGCCGTTCCTCGGTGTGTACTTATGCATATCACCTATTGCATCTACTCCATTCATACGATGCAGCTGGTCGGAACTAGGGCATGGTTCATTCCTCGGCTGGAAACTGCTGGTTATTTGCACTGCACCTTCATTAGTGGGGATGGTATGTACTGTGTTATGTTATGTGTGACTGCAGCCGGCTATGTGTGGCATCAGGTACATTTCGGAGTGTTAGCCGTGGATTGTGTGTGTTGGGTATGGTATTATGTTACCGACATGTGGTGTCCCTGTCCTGGCGGCGTCTGTCCATGGCGTTTTGCAACGTGGATGTGTAACAGCAGCTCTTGTATTCCTTTACACAATGAATGCAGGTATGCATCCGCTGCTGATAGTGTTTCCCACAGCGACATGTTGCAGTTATGCGCTGTCATTGACTGCCTGTATGTTTTGCTGCTGGCCCAATTGCGGCTTGTATCCCTTTGATGTAATGCGTCGCATGGGGATTTTATATGTCGGTGACTGTGTGGGTGGCCAGTGCGGGTTGTGGGCCTTTGCATTTTATACATACGGTAATGCTTGTGTGTAGTAGCTCCATCCCTGCCTGGGGGCTGCAAAGTTACCTGTCTGTTGTTCTGGGAGTGTAGGTTTGTTGATGTGCGTCTGGTGTCGGTATAAGCCTGCATGTGTGGTAGCTTCCTGCATGTATTCCTCCAGTCACATCGGTGAGGTATATCTGCGGCTGTTAGATGCGTGCCTCGACTATCCCTTGGCATTTGTCCCGGATATTCTGATCATTGTAGTCCTGTACCCTTGGCATGACCTGTATGCTACCGGTTGCCATCCTGGCCCCGGGTGGCGATTGCTTGTTTAACACTTTCAGTAGAACACACAGCAGTGTTTACGGGATGATCACCATTGGCCACGATTGGTGCGAGGGGTAGGACATCGCGTATTTCCCAGCGGTACATGACTATTGCTGTAATAACGTTGCGGCCGGCGTATCATTTTAAAATTAACATATCGATTGCCATACATACGGTCATGGTTTGTACATGCGCGTCCTTTGCATTTCATGTTGGCTATACTCCTGTGGTACATTCTGGGACATTTTAACTTTGCATCACTGCGTTTCACGTCACCAGCGCCCTAGCCAACCAGGGAGAGGGCTCTCAGTACTACTTTGTGGGTACTGCTGTACATGGCCACGCCTGTGGTTCCTATACTGTATGCCTCACATGTTATTCCACTCCGCCTGTCACGCTATCACCCACCTACATACATTTACAGTGGCATCACACATTACACTTACGCTTTTAGCAGAACACGACACCCTCACCCTCACACATACACATACTGTCGCTGGGATCTAAGCGGTTGCACACAGTACCTCACGTTGTTCGCGACATCACCACGGCTGGCCGGTGTCTACCTCCGCCCTCATTATCCTAAGAATATTACCCGCACATGTCCTGTTACTGTATGGAAGTGGCCTGCTGGCGATCATCCCGACTCCGACGACTATGCATTTTAGGTAGGTTGACCTTTCCATGGGTGCCGTTCCCTGTTCTGTCCACCTCCCGGATACTTTCGGGTTGTCGCTCACTATGTTTACTATGTGGAGATTTGGCGTCTTACTTCTCTGTCACCTTGCATCCCTGTGATTCCCTGTCTTACCTGTTGTACTTTATATCTCTGTATGTGTACATATAGTTCTACGTGTGTAATGATATCTATCTCCATATCTGTGTATGCACATATGTACATATGTATACACCTTGCGGTGAACTGGCAGGCATACGGCTCGCCGTCTGCTGTATAGGACCAGCGTCTGCACGTTGAGGTGTTGAAGCGTTCCATGCTCCGCTGGCTGTTGGGTGGATGCAGTGTTTGGGTGCTACCTATGTTGGAGTCACATGGGACCGCCCATCACGGTACACATTATGGGCCCGGACATGTTTGTGTGTGTCATTCCCATTTCACTGTGTGTGCAGGTAGGGAGGTGTCAGTCCATGTGGGTCTACAGCTGTCACAGAGTATGTGCTACACGTTCCCTCTTTGCCAAGGCATAGGCATATTGCGGCGCTGCCTCCGTCTGCTCACTGGGGCTGGCACAGTGTGTTCATGGCACTGAATGCTCTGTGCCTGTGCTTGCACTTGGGCAACGGTTGCATGCCGGCGGGCTTCAGGTGGCCCTACATCTATTAAGGCTGTCCCCTGCAGTAGAGCCTGTTTCCGCGGGATCATATTATGTAGCATGGCACATACTAACATGAATATGTAAGGCACATGTGCCTGGAGAGTACTGCAGGGCTCCACTGGATGTATCCAAGCACGGAACCGCCGATTTCAACATCCCAAACACATGCTCTAAGGATTATTCTGGTTTTGTGCGTGTGCCTCATTACATGGCGTTCTTGCATGTGTGTGTGTGTGCATTTCTGATGGAATTGTCACTCCAATCTCACGGCTCCAGTGCATAGCCAGCATCCCCCACAAGGTGACCTTGTGTGTGATGTCCCCTGTATGCCGAATACCTGATACAGCTGTGGAGGCATGCCAGATATGAGACAAGTGAGTAGCTTCCAGGGCTGCCAGCAGCACACATCCATGATAATGCCCTGCGACGTGCACACGACCATGGCAATTGATGGTGGGAATCCCTTTGGCTTGAGTTTATGTAAGCGTCTACCCTGCCCCCGGTGGTGAACTTGATTTCTATGTCGCATTACAGTCCTATACGCACCCAGTACCTCCGCTGGTATTGTACTTCCACCACGGTGGAAGTGGCGCACTATTGCTAACTCCAACTCCTCCTGAGATCTGGGAAGTATATATACTCATGGGCATAAAACATAACATGGCATCCAGAAACAATGGTGCAGTACCCTGGATGCTGATGCCTGTGAGATGCCCATTATATCCGGTTGGCCTTTGAAAGGTACCTGTAGCCAGTATTACGCGAAACACATACCTCAGTCCACTCGGGATGGGCTCCCCTCTGTTGTTTCTTTTGTTCTCCAGAAGTGGCGGCACAGTCTCCACTATTTGCTGTAACGTGGTCCCTGTCCACCCTGTAACAGCTTCTACTATCTCCAGGTCTTTGAAGCCCAGCCCTGGTAGGTTACCCTATGGTCTGAACCTCTCCTTCTCCTCCTGAGGCCTCACGGTAGTTAATCGGGCACCTCCTCCTCCCAGCAACTCCGGTCTGTCTCGACACATGCCACGATGTATCACGCGGCCTGGCGGCGCAACATATACATTTTACAAAGTTCCCCGATGTGTTTACACCCTAAAGTCACAGCGTTTGGGAATCTGGCGGCTATTGTGTGTTGTGTGCATATCTACACTTTATAACTGTTGTGCTGTACACCGGTGATGTCATTGGGTGTGTCTGTGTCGCGGCGTCGTATCTGTGGATTATATTCCGTGGTTTTACCGTTACAGCACTGCAACGCTTGTTGCCTTTGGTGTTACATTACACTTCGCCTGCATTGGTTTAGCTTTACACCTTACTCATTACTGTTTCTGTATCGTTGCACCTCACCCCATTGCCTGGGATTGCATCCTGCAGGCACATGGCATATCATGCATTTTGTCTGCACCCGTCGCCGTTATGCTACCTGTCTACTCTGGCCTGTGCTGTATCGATTCTTAAGCTCTTTGCAATTCTGCTACATCCCCTTACTTTCTTTGCATTCATATGCCTCCCCTTTCTCGTTTCTTATGGAGTTCTGCATGCAGAGTTGTCAGCTGCCGCCAATTGCTCCCTTAGGTAGGAATTGATTGGCATTGATTGCTCATTACAACTCCAATTACACTGCTTCCGTGATTTCCTCATATTCTCCGCATCACCTTCCTGTATCCGTGGTTGTTGACAGGGCGGCCGTCACATGACTGGGTTGGGGGAATGTAGTCATCCTCGTGCACACATGCATCACCAATGTGCGATTATGTACTCTCCGGCGCGCATCTATTTCCTCACACGCCGAGTCCTGCTGCTGTGATGATGCATTGTACAGCCCATACATGTTTGCTGGGCTCCAACAGTACTTCCTCCTACAGTATAGCACACCCCTCTCGCGATTGACATATGTATTCCCTCTAAACCCCCACTCCTCAGTGTATTACCGCTTCTGCCGTTTAGATTACTGCAACCATCAGCCCGTCGGGGGTTTTGCGATTCAGTATTATCTACCACCCCTCTATTGCATGGCATTGACTACTAACTACATGAATTACGGTGCCGGACATCGTTACCGCCATTCCTTGGCAACCCTTGAGCTGTGGTTGTAGGCTTTCCATGCATACCATGTGTATTGTGGCTGTGAAGCTGATTGTGTATTATACTACTCTTTTAAGACATTTGTCATATTATTTCATTGTTTCGACCTTCCATGGACATGTCCCTGGGGTTCCGTGCCTGTGGTTCTTCTAGTGCAGGTACATACTATTGCCATTACCACATTTTCGTATGTTTTGACATTCTCGATTGATAACTGGGCCATTGGCACGGTGCACCAGTATGATACCTGACATTGACAGCCTGGCATTGCCCGGTATGTCAGGCGTTTGGATATATGTAAACCATTTTTTTGGTCGTTACGTTGCAGTCTTATAAGCACGCATATATAAGCCCACTTCGTGAGATAAGCTACATGCCTTCATTTGCATGGTGCAACACCGCACATGGGGTGTTTAACATACCCACGCCCGGAGGCGGCGAACTCAGGCGCACCGTAGTGCACGTGGAATTGGATCGTGCACCTGAATCGCCTTCGGTGCGCCAGTGTCCATGGCGTTGTGTGGCCCTACGCCGGCCATCAACGATAAGCCGTGGCGCCCATGAAGGTTCATGAATCCCGGGGACTATATAATGAAGCTGCACAGCTATAAAAACGATAGTTACCAAAAAAGTGAGAAGGCTGCAATAAATGAGGTCACATGATCTGGGGTCATCAGCATGCATGCATGTTGTGAGCCCAACATGATGTTCATTCACACGCACATTGCAGTGCCACATATGTGCTGCAATAGCACAGCTAGGACCCCTTACAAGGGTTGCAAAATAAACTACCACCTACTTCTATATTTTAATTGAGAAGGAAATGGGACAATAGGACAGTCAGAAAAGGGGAGAAGCAAGCAGGGAAACACACACACACACACACATGCACACACATGAGGTCAGAGAAAGTAAGGAATAGTATGGGAGTGCAGAAAGAGGGCACTCTTTCTTGAGACCTTTTTCCCCTGTGAAACACACTGGGGATGGAAGCATGAAGTCTGCAGGAACAAGAGTATAGTTATGACAGCAGGAGGCAGACACACAAATATATAACACAAAGATGACAGGGGAGGTACCGATACAAAATAGGGGTGGACACAGCAGAGAGAAGAGGCCAGAAAGATGGGTGTTGGCTGGTGATGGACAGGACTAGACAACAAACAGGAGACAAGCAAGTGTCAGTAATCTTGTATACAGGAAACTCCCAGATCTTCCCAGTGTTCTCTCTGAAGGTATGGCCAGCCAGATGCAAAAATAATTTTTGCCTTCCTGTTGTATTACACAGGAGTTCTGCCATACTCAGATCCTGTAGAGGTCATATCCACTCACCAGGTCAAGTCCAGGGGTAAAGCAAGACCCAGGGGTCAACAGGTGATCCTTAGCAGGATACTCAATAAGGTGTGGTCACAGTGGAGTTCAACAAACACCATCCATGTCTGCAGACCCCATCTTGGTCAGTGGGAGGCCAGTAGAGCCAGGTGAGTGTCATCTTCACAACATGACCATTCATTGGCAGGGATGAAGTCATGGCGAAGTCAAAAGAGTGCTAACCATATCCATGTGACCACCCACAGCCAGGGGTGGAGGCTCTAACCATCCATGCAAAAGCGGCACAACCGCTGTAAGAAGGTCCTCACCTTAGTACCATGCTATATTGCACCCATCTCTACCTTGCACGGGTGCCTGCTGTAGCCACATCCTTCATCTCCTTACCTGCCTCCTCTTCTGCTGAATG
>NW_025054380.1:0-7961 GCF_019279795.1 Protopterus annectens
TTTAATGATATTTAAAACTATTAGATACACCTGGATTTGAACCCTGTAGCATCTGGGCTCAAAAGGAAATCTCTTAATGCATTTACACCTGTTGCCCAGAGTCCAGCTAGGCAGCAGGTGTATTTCTTCTATTCAGTAATATCCATACTACTGAATGCCATGCCTCTTCACTTAAAAATGATTGTCCACAAAGGAAAGCAAACCAATGGAACTTGCAAAGGCACATTTACACAATACCCCACTTCGGTATTGTAGAAAAACTTCTAAACCAGCTTAAATGTAAACCCATATGTCACAAGATGCCGGGTTGCAAACTGGCTTAAGGACAGAACCCACAGGGGTTAGAGTTGCTGGCTGGCTATGTCAGACCTGCCGGTCACAAGTGGTGGTCCCACAGGGCTCAGTCTTTTGGCTCCCTATTGTTCGGCATCTACTTCAGAAGTACAGGCCAACATGGGAAGACTTTTGGCTGACAAAGTTTGCTGACGCACTGCAAACTGGGCACCATAGTGAAAAGTGCATCGGACACGGATATCCTTCAGAAGGGACTCACGGAAACAAATAGCTGGTGCCAGAGCCATGGCCTGGAAGTTAAACGCCAAAAAAATGTATAGTCATACCCTTTGGGAAAAACAAGGTAACCCTCGGCTACCATATGGTGGTGGCAGTCCACTAAGCACAGAAGAGGTTATCAGGACCTGTAGGGACCCATGTTGACAGTGGCCTTTCTTTGACACTCATGTTGCTAAAGTGGTTAGAAAGATCTTCTACATTGCCTACCTGATCATGAAGGATTCACATCCAGATCTGAGTGAGGTCATTGTTCCCTGTACTCTTCACTTATCAGACCAATGATCGTAGCATAATGCTCCATTCGGGATGTATCTCACCCGACATCTGCAGAAATTGGAGAGACCCCAAAAAGTAACTCACCAAAAGGATAAAGGACTCCAAATCACAATCTGGTCATATGCTGCCAGATCAGCAAACTCCAGCTCTATTCCAGCTGCATACCGCCTGCTCAGAGGTGACATGTGCCTGACATACAAGGCCATGTCCAACCCGGAATTAATGGACATGCTCCACCTCAAAAAAATCCAAATCCACCAAAACCAGTAGAGCAAGCAACTTAAAACCATAGCATGGATATCTCAAAATAGACGTGCTGGAGGGATAGATTTTATCACCAGGAGACTCCCACTTATGCTGTGGAATAAAAATCCCGTCCATGCGAGGCAGAGCACCTACTGGCTCTGTTCAAGAGAAATCTTGACCTGTGGATGGGAGATGCGTGAGGGTTTATCCCGGGAATCATCTCTGTGTCACTGCTGACAGAGGCACAACAAACTAATGGGCACAGTATATTTTTCATATAAGGGTGATAGCCAACAAGAAATTTGGGCTAGGCTTATAAATGCCTTAGGGCAGATAGCCTAGTATAAACCTATGAACCTATGAACCTATAACTAACTGTGCTATGACAGTAGTGAGAGACACAGTAGCAGAGCATGCTATTTGCATTACTGGGAGATTTGGCCTCTTCCGCTGTACTTGTAGGGTGCTCACATCATCTCTGTGTAGAGATTGGTATATGCAGCAGCTGGTGTGTTGTACTGGTTGGCAAAAGGGTCAGTTCTCTCACACATGTAATTGCACACATCACACATGGGCATTCTGTGTGACAAAACACACGTGGCATGTGTGGAATTCAAAGCCATAACTAACTGTGCTATGACAGTAGTGAGAGACGCAGTAGCAGAGCATGCTATTTGCATTACTGGGAGATTTGGCCTCTTCCGCTGTACTTGTAGGGTGCTCACATCATCTCTGTGTAGAGATTGGTATATGCAGCAGCTGGTGTGTTGTACTGGTTGGCAAAAGGGTCAGTTCTCTCACACATGTAATTGCACACATCACACATGGGCATTCTGTGTGACAAAACACACGTGGCATGTGTGGAATTCAAAGCCATAACTAACTGTGCTATGACAGTAGTGAGAGACGCAGTAGCAGAGCATGCTATTTGCATTACTGGGAGATTTGGCCTCTTCCGCTGTACTTGTAGGGTGCTCACATCATCTCTGTGTAGAGATTGGTATATGCAGCAGCTGGTGTGTTGTACTGGTTGGCAAAAGGGTCAGTTCTCTCACACATGTAATTGCACACATCACACATGGGCATTCTGTGTGACAAAAACACACGTGGCATGTGTGGAATTCAAAGCCATAACTAACTGTGCTATGACAGTAGTGAGAGACGCAGTAGCAGAGCATGCTATTTGCATTACTGGGAGATTTGGCCTCTTCCGCTGTACTTGTAGGGTGCTCACATCATCTCTGTGTAGAGATTGGTATATGCAGCAGCTGGTGTGTTGTACTGGTTGGCAAAAGGGTCAGTTCTCTCACACATGTAATTGCACACATCACACATGGGCATTCTGTGTGACAAAAACACACGTGGCATGTGTGGAATTCAAAGCCATAACTAACTGTGCTATGACAGTAGTGAGAGACGCAGTAGCAGAGCATGCTATTTGCATTACTGGGAGATTTGGCCTCTTCCACTGTACTTGTAGGGTGCTCACATCATCTCTGTGTAGAGATTGGTATATGCAGCAGCTGGTGTGTTGTACTGGTTGGCAAAAGGGTCAGTTCTCTCACACATGTAATTGCACACATCACACATGGGCATTCTGTGTGACAAAAACACACGTGGCATGTGTGGAATTCAAAGCCATAACTAACTGTGCTATGACAGTAGTGAGAGACGCAGTAGCAGAGCATGCTATTTGCATTACTGGGAGATTTGGCCTCTTCCGCTGTACTTGTAGGGTGCTCACATCATCTCTGTGTAGAGATTGGTATATGCAGCAGCTGGTGTGTTGTACTGGTTGGCAAAAGGGTCAGTTCTCTCACACATGTAATTGCACACATCACACATGGGCATTCTGTGTGACAAAAACACACGTGGCATGTGTGGAATTCAAAGCCATAACTAACTGTGCTATGACAGTAGTGAGAGACGCAGTAGCAGAGCATGCTATTTGCATTACTGGGAGATTTGGCCTCTTCCGCTGTACTTGTAGGGTGCTCACATCATCTCTGTGTAGAGATTGGTATATGCAGCAGCTGGTGTGTTGTACTGGTTGGCAAAAGGGTCAGTTCTCTCACACATGTAATTGCACACATCACACATGGGCATTCTGTGTGACAAAAACACACGTGGCATGTGTGGAATTCAAAGACATAACTAACTGTGCTATGAGAGTAGTGAGAGACATGGTAGCAGAGCGTGCTATTTGCATTACTGGGAGATTTGGCCTCTTCCGCTGTACTTGTAGGGTGCTCACATCATCTCTGTGTAGAGATTGGTATATGCAGCAGCTGGTGTGTTGTACTGGTTGGCAAAAGGGTCAGTTCTCTCACACATGTAATTGCACACATCACACATGGGCATTCTGTGTGACAAAAACACACGTGGCATGTGTGGAATTCAAAGCCATAACTAACTGTGCTATGACAGTAGTGAGAGACGCAGTAGCAGAGCATGCTATTTGCATTACTGGGAGATTTGGCCTCTTCCGCTGTACTTGTAGGGTGCTCACATCATCTCTGTGTAGAGATTGGTATATGCAGCAGCTGGTGTGTTGTACTGGTTGGCAAAAGGGTCAGTTCTCTCACACATGTAATTGCACACATCACACATGGGCATTCTGTGTGACAAAAACACATGTGGCATGTGTGGAATTCAAAGCCATAACTAACTGTGCTATGACAGTAGTGAGAGACGCAGTAGCAGAGCATGCTATTTGCATTACTGGGAGATTTGGCCTCTTCCGCTGTACTTGTAGGGTGCTCACATCATCTCTGTGTAGAGATTGGTATATGCAGCAGCTGGTGTGTTGTACTGGTTGGCAAAAGGGTCAGTTCTCTCACACATGTAATTGCACACATCACACATGGGCATTCTGTGTGACAAAAACACACGTGGCATGTGTGGAATTCAAAGCCATAACTAACTGTGCTATGACAGTAGTGAGAGACGCAGTAGCAGAGCATGCTATTTGCATTACTGGGAGATTTGGCCTCTTCCGCTGTACTTGTAGGGTGCTCACATCATCTCTGTGTAGAGATTGGTATATGCAGCAGCTGGTGTGTTGTACTGGTTGGCAAAAGGGTCAGTTCTCTCACACATGTAATTGCACACATCACACATGGGCATTCTGTGTGACAAAAACACATGTGGCATGTGTGGAATTCAAAGCCATAACTAACTGTGCTATGACAGTAGTGAGAGACGCAGTAGCAGAGCATGCTATTTGCATTACTGGGAGATTTGGCCTCTTCCGCTGTACTTGTAGGGTGCTCACATCATCTCTGTGTAGAGATTGGTATATGCAGCAGCTGGTGTGTTGTACTGGTTGGCAAAAGGGTCAGTTCTCTCACACATGTAATTGCACACATCACACATGGGCATTCTGTGTGACAAAAACACACGTGGCATGTGTGGAATTCAAAGCCATAACTAACTGTGCTATGACAGTAGTGAGAGACGCAGTAGCAGAGCATGCTATTTGCATTACTGGGAGATTTGGCCTCTTCCGCTGTACTTGTAGGGTGCTCACATCATCTCTGTGTAGAGATTGGTATATGCAGCAGCTGGTGTGTTGTACTGGTTGGCAAAAGGGTCAGTTCTCTCACACATGTAATTGCACACATCACACATGGGCATTCTGTGTGACAAAAACACACGTGGCATGTGTGGAATTCAAAGCCATAACTAACTGTGCTATGACAGTAGTGAGAGACGCAGTAGCAGAGCATGCTATTTGCATTACTGGGAGATTTGGCCTCTTCCACTGTACTTGTAGGGTGCTCACATCATCTCTGTGTAGAGATTGGTATATGCAGCAGCTGGTGTGTTGTACTGGTTGGCAAAAGGGTCAGTTCTCTCACACATGTAATTGCACACATCACACATGGGCATTCTGTGTGACAAAACACACGTGGCATGTGTGGAATTCAAAGCCATAACTAACTGTGCTATGACAGTAGTGAGAGACAGTAGCAGAGCATGCTATTTGCATTACTGGGAGATTTGGCCTCTTCCACTGTACTTGTAGGGTGCTCACATCATCTCTGTGTAGAGATTGGTATATGCAGCAGCTGGTGTGTTGTACTGGTTGGCAAAAGGGTCAGTTCTCACACATGTAATTGCACACATCACACATGGGCATTCTGTGTGACAAAACACACGTGGCATGTGTGGAATTCAAAGACATAACTAACTGTGCTATGACAGTAGTGAGAGACACGGTAGCAGAGCGTGCTATTTGCATTACTGGGAGATTTGGCCTCTTTCGCTGTACTTGTAGGGTGCTCACATCATCTCTGTGTAGAGATTGGTATATGCAGCAGCTGGTGTGTTGTACTGGTTGGCAAAAGGGTCAGTTCTCTCACACATGTAATTGCACACATCACACATGGGCATTCTGTGTGACAAAAACACACGTGGCATGTGTGGAATTCAAAGCCATAACTAACTGTGCTATGACAGTAGTGAGAGACGCAGTAGCAGAGCATGCTATTTGCATTACTGGGAGATTTGGCCTCTTCCACTGTACTTGTAGGGTGCTCACATCATCTCTGTGTAGAGATTGGTATATGCAGCAGCTGGTGTGTTGTACTGGTTGGCAAAAGGGTCAGTTCTCTCACACATGTAATTGCACACATCACACATGGGCATTCTGTGTGACAAAAACACACGTGGCATGTGTGGAATTCAAAGCCATAACTAACTGTGCTATGACAGTAGTGAGAGACGCAGTAGCAGAGCATGCTATTTGCATTACTGGGAGATTTGGCCTCTTCCGCTGTACTTGTAGGGTGCTCACATCATCTCTGTGTAGAGATTGGTATATGCAGCAGCTGGTGTGTTGTACTGGTTGGCAAAAGGGTCAGTTCTCTCACACATGTAATTGCACACATCACACATGGGCATTCTGTGTGACAAAAACACACGTGGCATGTGTGGAATTCAAAGCCATAACTAACTGTGCTATGACAGTAGTGAGACGCAGTAGCAGAGCATGCTATTTGCATTACTGGGAGATTTGGCCTCTTCCGCTGTACTTGTAGGGTGCTCACATCATCTCTGTGTAGAGATTGGTATATGCAGCAGCTGGTGTGTTGTACTGGTTGGCAAAAGGGTCAGTTCTCTCACACATGTAATTGCACACATCACACATGGGCATTCTGTGTGACAAAACACACGTGGCATGTGTGGAATTCAAAGCCATAACTAACTGTGCTATGACAGTAGTGAGAGACGCAGTAGCAGAGCATGCTATTTGCATTACTGGGAGATTTGGCCTCTTCCGCTGTACTTGTAGGGTGCTCACATCATCTCTGTGTAGAGATTGGTATATGCAGCAGCTGGTGTGTTGTACTGGTTGGCAAAAGGGTCAGTTCTCTCACACATGTAATTGCACACATCACACATGGGCATTCTGTGTGACAAAAACACACGTGGCATGTGTGGAATTCAAAGCCATAACTAACTGTGCTATGACAGTAGTGAGAGACGCAGTAGCAGAGCATGCTATTTGCATTACTGGGAGATTTGGCCTCTTCCGCTGTACTTGTAGGGTGCTCACATCATCTCTGTGTAGAGATTGGTATATGCAGCAGCTGGTGTGTTGTACTGGTTGGCAAAAGGGTCAGTTCTCTCACACATGTAATTGCACACATCACACATGGGCATTCTGTGTGACAAAAACACACGTGGCATGTGTGGAATTCAAAGCCATAACTAACTGTGCTATGACAGTAGTGAGAGACGCAGTAGCAGAGCATGCTATTTGCATTACTGGGAGATTTGGCCTCTTCCGCTGTACTTGTAGGGTGCTCACATCATCTCTGTGTAGAGATTGGTATATGCAGCAGCTGGTGTGTTGTACTGGTTGGCAAAAGGGTCAGTTCTCTCACACATGTAATTGCACACATCACACATGGGCATTCTGTGTGACAAAAACACACGTGGCATGTGTGGAATTCAAAGCCATAACTAACTGTGCTATGACAGTAGTGAGAGACGCAGTAGCAGAGCATGCTATTTGCATTACTGGGAGATTTGGCCTCTTCCGCTGTACTTGTAGGGTGCTCACATCATCTCTGTGTAGAGATTGGTATATGCAGCAGCTGGTGTGTTGTACTGGTTGGCAAAAGGGTCAGTTCTCTCACACATGTAATTGCACACATCACACATGGGCATTCTGTGTGACAAAAACACACGTGGCATGTGTGGAATTCAAAGCCATAACTAACTGTGCTATGACAGTAGTGAGAGACGCAGTAGCAGAGCATGCTATTTGCATTACTGGGAGATTTGGCCTCTTCCGCTGTACTTGTAGGGTGCTCACATCATCTCTGTGTAGAGATTGGTATATGCAGCAGCTGGTGTGTTGTACTGGTTGGCAAAAGGGTCAGTTCTCTCACACATGTAATTGCACACATCACACATGGGCATTCTGTGTGACAAAAACACACGTGGCATGTGTGGAATTCAAAGCCATAACTAACTGTGCTATGACAGTAGTGAGAGACGCAGTAGCAGAGCATGCTATTTGCATTACTGGGAGATTTGGCCTCTTCCGCTGTACTTGTAGGGTGCTCACATCATCTCTGTGTAGAGATTGGTATATGCAGCAGCTGGTGTGTTGTACTGGTTGGCAAAGGGTCAGTTCTCTCACACATGTAATTGCACACATCACACATGGGCATTCTGTGTGACAAAAACACACGTGGCATGTGTGGAATTCAAAGCCATAACTAACTGTGCTATGACAGTAGTGAGAGACACAGTAGCAGAGCATGCTATTTGCATTACTGGGAGATTTGGCCTCTTCCACTGTACTTGTAGGGTGCTCACATCATCTCTTTGTAGAGATTGGTATATGCAGC
>NW_025054381.1:0-7772 GCF_019279795.1 Protopterus annectens
GGTAAGGCTGAGATTAAACAGCTGCCTTATGTGGGGGTTTAATTCCTCATTTAGCTGTGAACCAGGGGGACACCATCCGGTCCCATTGATGCTGTGTTTTAGCTTTAGAGAGCAGCTTTCCCCCCATTTGAGATGTCAGGCTACACTCAGCTGGGATAGTTATCTCTCCTTTGGGGGAGGGGGTAAAGTTTGCACTGAACCTGTCTGCCAGTATGTTGGCAATGTCTGGGGGTTCAGTGATTTTTTTAATTTTGGACTAATTTGAGCATATCTGGGAGTTTCCACCAGGTTCCTAACATAGCTAAAAAAAGCCTTATGATTGACCTTTTGAATCCATGGAAATTTTTTCTCTCAAAATTGGCCTTAGTTGATTTTATGAGTGCTCGTATTTTTTACTAATAATGATCAGGGTGACTTTTTTATGGATTTTGTTCTATCATGTAATAGCTTTCTCCTCTTATTGTAAAGTTTGTTAATGGCTGGGGTCCACCAGACGGGGCTTTTCCCTTTGTGGAAAGAGTCTTGGTTTTATTTGGGATTGCCTGATCCATGCAGTCTTGGAGGTGTTCATAGAAGGCATTTGTAAGGGTTTCCCAGGGGTTGTGGTTTCCACTGGCTCAGGGGCCTTGAAGGATACCACACCAGTCTTGAGTAGTGTGAAGTTTGCTTTAGAAGTTCTTCACTATGGTCTTTTGTTTTCATGTGGATTTCCAGTGAGATTAGTTTATGATCAGATCTCACCAATGAGGGATATACTTCCAGTGTGGAGCATTTTGTCCCCATGTTTGTGACAATGAGATCTAGTATATTTTCTCCTCGGGGAACAGTGACTAGCTGTTCCATGGCATTTAATTTATGAACTCCAGGAACCTTGGGCTAGAAAGTTAGGGCTTGAGTAATGTTCCCAGTCTATATTGGTTGAAGTCACCCAATATGATGGTTTTTGGGAGATACATTTATACCCTCCAGTGTCTTCAGGAAGGCTGTGGGGGGTTCCTGAGTTTGAGAGGGTGGCCTGTAGCATTCTACAATTTGTAGAGCATTTTTGCCTATGGTTATTTTAACCTGGATGGTTTCTGAAGCATTTGCCACCAACCTGGAGGTGTGGGTATCCTTTATGAATATGGATACACCCTCCTTTGTGGTGTGGTCCTTTTGGGGGGGGCATGATATGAGGTAAAACCTAATAGTGCGCTCTCAGGAGCCTTGAACCAGGTTTCAGTTACAGCACAGACATCGATGTTCTCCATACTGAGAAGGGCCCCCGGTGCATTTTGAGATTTAGACTTCTGGCATTGAGCAGCATTACCCTCAGTTTCTTCCCATTTTTTTTTTTGGGTTAGGTTTAGAATTTGAGCCTTGCCTAAAAAGGCACTATGTGGCAAGAGCCTTAGCCAATATCCGAATCCCGGGGTGACAGGTGCAAGCCCCCAGCGTGGTTTTGCATGTCACCCCAGGCAGAAAACACTGGACCCCCTTTGAATGACACCAGACTTTGCCAATTGTTAAAGCTGATCATCTTGTCTCTATATTGTGGCATCATTCTTGGTGAAGGAAGGATACTGCTCAGGGTTGGGGTCCCTGCCTTACATAATCAGAGAGCCCCTCTATGTCTTTTTTCATGTAGTCCGGGGAGGTGCCCAGGTCGTTCACACCAGCATGGACAATGACTGTGTCATATTTGTATTTTGGGGTGCCCAGTGCTTGTGTTATGTGGCATTCTAGCACCATGGCAGCTTACTGTGACCCTTTTGTTCAGCCTGGTGAGTGGGACTCAGTTTTCTGACTATGGAGTCACCTATGACAAGTATGTTTGGTGTTGTATTTGGCCTTAAGGGCTGTGACTGCTTTGCCCCTCTTTTGTGGTTTATGTGTTGCTTGTGGGGTGTCTTGAGGTAGCAGTTGTTTGGGTGTCTGCTTTGGAGGCCTCTGCTGTTTAGGAAAATTTTTTACTCAGAGCCTCAGTATGTCTTTGTGTGTTTATGTTTTGATTCAGTGGAGTGGTAGCATTATGTGAGGCTGGTTTTGTGGTGTGTGTAGTTGCCTTCCCCTTTGTCTGGTCTTGCCAGTCCTGAGTTGAGAGCTCAGCCTCCAGTTTGGCTAAATAGCTGCATCTCTTTTTGTGAGGGGGGGAGGAGAGGGTTGTTGTGTACATGAGGCAGTTATAACATTGCCTCAAGATTCCCAGATTCACCAGCTGGACCAGAGGGAGATTGACAACTGACCTTTGGACATGCTAGAATAATATTGGGAAATTTAATTGAAAACAAGGGCCAGGGGGAGTGAGGGTGTAGTGCTTTTAATTTTAGTGCTGACTTATATAATTGCTTTAGTGAGCAAGTGCCAGGTAACAGTGCAATGTGTTACAAGTAACTAAATGCAAAAACAAACAGTAATTTTCCCAAGTGAAACAAGGAAATAAGTGTAAGCAATGCAGATATCACTAGTGATCCACAAAACTGAGAAGCTATTGGGGGTTAGCTTCCAGGAAATAACAAACAAACAACAAGCATAAAACAAAGCTAGATTCAGCAGGCCTGGATCTAGTCTATTAGACAAACAAGGTGTACCAATGTCAGTAAGATACAGTTCAAATATTCAGGCACTATAAACCTTTAACCAAAAATTTCCCCAGCTCAGAAGGGCAGAGTCCAGCCTCTTCTACAAAGTGCAGACCACGAACCTTCTTAATGTAAAATAACTGGCCTGAAGCCCAAGTGCCAAACCAGAACTAATACACTTGGACACTGGGCTCTCAATCAGCAGTTCCCAAAGAAGGATGAAAGCTACCTGTCCTGCCACCACAGTGTTAAAGCCAAAGTTATTTGTTGCTTAATTTTACCTGTAGGCTAACAAACTCAAACCCATTTGCATTTTTAGCATTTACTGTCTGTTTTTTCCCCTGTTTTCTGCAAAAGAAAAAAAAAAAAACAAAAATCTTGTTTTCCGACTGAACTAGAATAGTCCAGTCTTCAGGTTTGCTGATCTCTGGGCTTTGTCTTGGTTACTGTGCTATTCCATATCCTTATTTGGATAAAGGAAGCTTCTTTGTTCACCAGTGGTAGTGGGGGGCACTGGCAGCCTATTTGTCCCCAAAGGGGTGGTAACCAGAAACTTGTAGTCTATTGGCCATTTGGGTCAATTCCCAGCTCTTTTCCTGTATAAAAAGTGCACTTTTTTACTTGTATTCAACTCAGCACAGCCCCCGTGGTGTCCTGCAGAGGTCTACAAAGTACAGAGCAAAAAAGTGACTTTTTTCCCGATTTAAGTATTTTTTCTGGCTTTTGATTATTTACTGCTTAGCGACTGCATTTTTTTTATACAGCTCTGCATTCTATTTAAACTGTTTTGTGTTGATTAACTGTTTTGCACTTTTAAAAAGTTATTTGTTGCTTAATTTTACCTGTAGGCTAAACACTCAAGTGTAGGTTTTAAAAACATTTTTAGCATTTACTGTCTGTTTTTCCTCTGTTTTTGCAAAAAAAAAAACAAAAAAAACCTTGTTTTCCCCCCTTTCTGAACTAGAATAGTCCAGTCTTCAGAGTTTGCTGATCTCTGGGCTTTGTCTTGGTTCCTGTGCTATTCCATATCCTTATTTGGATAAAAGGGAGCCCTTGTGTTCACCACTGGGCGTGGGGAGCACTCCGCTGCCTATCTGTCCCTAGACGTGTGGTTCCAGCCAGAAACTTGTAGTCTATTAGCCATTTTGGGTCAATTCTAGCTCTTTTCAGCCCCTGTAATAAAGCCCCCAGGGTTTTTTACTTGTATTCAACTCAGCACCGCACCCCGTGGTGTCCTGCAGAGTTCTACAAGCAAAAGAGCAAAGAGTGACTTTTCCTGATTTAAGTATTTTTTTTTTGATATTTACTGTTTGCGACTGCATTTTCGCCTGTTTATACAGCTCTGCATTCTTTTTAAAATGTTTTGTGTTGATTAACTGTTTTGCACAAAAGTTTTTTTTGCTTTACCTGTAGGCTAAACACTCGTGGGTCCTTTTAAAAACATTTATAGCATTTACTGTCTGTTTTCCTCTGTTTTCTGCAAAAAAAATCTTGTTTTTTCCTTACTGAACTAGAATAGTCCAGTCTTCAGGGGTTTCTGATCTCTGGGCTTTGGCTTGGTTTTCTATTCCTTCCTTATTTGGATAAAGGGAAGCTTCTTTGTTCACCAGTGGGAGTGGGGAGCACTGAGCAGCCTATTTGTCCCTAGAGCAGTGGTTCCAGCCAGAAACTTGTAGTCTATTGGCCATTTTTGGGGCAATTCCTAGCTCTTTTCAACCCCGCTATAAAGCCCCCTTTAGCCGTGATTTAGCCAGTTGCCCCTAGAGCACCATCGGGGCCGGGTTAAACAAGGTTAAAATATTTCTGGCTCCGTAAAATCTGCTCTTCAATTTTTCCCCTTTGAACTTCTCTTGCAATCTAAACAGTCTATTCTCTATCTCAATAGCTCAGCACTTGCTCCTAAAGCATTTTTTTATAGGTAAAGCTCAGCACTTGCTCTAAACATTTTATATAGGTAAAGTACTTGTTTTTCCAGAATCCCTTGGGACCCATTTTCCTTTGGTCCCCTTTTGACTCAGTTACACAGCAAACTTTTTTACTTTTTTTAGCAAAGGGGCAGTTGCTAGCGTCCTCCACTGTTCAGCTGGTGAATCTCATCTTGAGGCAATGTTACAATTGCCTCATGTACACAGACAACCCCTCTCTCCCACAAAACACAAATACATGTGAGAGATGCAACTATATAGCCAAAATGGAGGCTGAGCTCTCTCAACTCAGGACTGGCAAGACCAGACAGGAGGAGAAGGAAAACCCACACAAAGCCACTTTTACCTAGAACTTTCTCAACTGCAAAACAAACACCCAAACACGCAAAAACATACTCAGAGGGACTGATCCAAAAACTAACAAAACTACAGAGGCCTCCAAAGCAGACACCCAAGCAACTGCCACCTCAAGACATAAGCTGCAACACATAGTTCTCAAAGTCAGGGGCTAAACAGTCACAGCCCTTAAGGCCAAACACAATGCCAGACACACTTGTTATAGGTGACTCCATAGTCAGACACACTGCGTCCCCCCCCAGACTGAACAAGGAAAAGATCACAGTAAGCTGCCTTGGGCGCTAGAATCCACCACATAACACAAGCACTCAGGTCACTCCACAGCAAGTACAAGTATGACTAGTCATTGTCCATGCCGGTGTGAGACCTGAGCCCTCCCTGGACTACATGAAAAGAAAAAGGGAGCTCTCAGATTATGTAGCCCGGGCCCGGTTTGACCCTGACCCTGAGCAGTATCCTACCCTCACCAAGAATGATGCCACAATACAGAGACAAAATGATCAGCTTTAATAATTGGTTTAAAACTGGTGTCATTCAAAGGGGGATCCAATGTCTGTCTGCCTGGGATGACATGCTTGACAACCCCGCTTTTCAAGGGATGGCTTGCACCTGTCACCCTGGGTTTCCCGGATATTGGAAAAGGGCTCTTGCCACCCCATAGTCCCTTTTTTAGGCAAGGCTCAAATGATAAACCTACCACCCTAGAAAAAAAAAATGGAAAAACTAAGGGAAAACTGCTCAATGCAGAAGTCTAAACCTCAAGATGCACCCCTCAAGCCCTCCTCAGTATGGAGAACATTGTTCTGTGCTGTGACTGAAACCTGGTTCAAGGCTCCTGAAAACCCCCCACCTATCAGGTTATACCTCATATCATGCGTTCCCCCAAAACCCGGACCGAACCACAAAAGGGGGGGGGAGTATCCATATTAAAAGGATACCCACACCTCCAGGTTAGTGGCAATGCATGAAGCATCGGAGACCATCCAGGTGCAATTAACCATAGGTAAAACTGCCCTACAGTTTGTAACATGCTACAGACCACCTCTCAAACTCAGGAAACCCACACACCCTTTTGAAGACACGGGAAAGTATGAATGTCTCCAAACACCATCATATTGGGTGACTTCAACTACCCAAACATAGACTGGGAACATTACTCAACCCCAACACCCTACCCCAAAGGGTTTCCCCGGGTTCATAAACTCAAATGCTATGGAACAACTAGTCACCTTTCCCCACAAGAGGAAAAATATACTAGACCTGATCATCACAAACATGGGGACAAAATGCTCCACACCGGGAAGTATATCCCTCATTGGTGAGATCAGACCATAAAATAATCTCACTGGAGATCCACACCCCACGGCCCCCCCCACCAAAAGACCACAGCGAAGAACTTCTCAAAAGCAAACTTCACACTTCTTAAGACTGGGAAAGGTATCCTTCAAGGCCCCGAGCCAGTGGAAACCACAACCCACGCTGAAACCCTTACAAATGCCTTCTCAGCACCTCCAGGAATGTATGGATCAAGCAATCCCTAATAAAATCAAGACCCTTTCCACCAAAGGCAGGCACCCAGTCTGGTGGACCCCAGCCATAAACAAACTCTACAACAAGAGGAGAAAGCTACTACATGACAGAGCAAAATCCCCAAAAGGGGAAAGGGATCTCTGATCAATACTAGCAAAAAAATGATCACTCATAAAATCATCCAAGGCCAACTTTGAGAAAAATCGCTAAAAACACAAAAGACAATCATAAGGCCTTCTTTAGCTATGTTAGAAACCTGGGTGGAAACTCCCAGATATGCTCAGAATTAGTCCAAAATGATACAAAATACACTGAACCCACAGACATTGCCAACATACTGGCAGACAGGTTCAGTGCAAATTCTCCCCCCCTCCCCCCAAAAAGGGGAAATATCTATCCCCCCGAGTCTAGCCTCCCAAACATCTCAGATGCCCAGGTGAGAGCTGCTCTCTAAAGCAAAAACACAGCATCAATGGGGGACGGTGTCCCCCGGGTGTGTGCTAGAACTCAATGAGGAACTAAACCCACATAAGGCTGCTGTTTAATCTTAGCCTTACTACAGGATCGACCCAAAGAATGGCGGCGGCAACTTGGGCCCCCCCACAAAGGGGGGTTGGACCCTGGAAATTACCGCCCCCTAAGCCGAGCCTTGTCTGCAAGCTATGGAGAGGATCATAATGGAACTCATAAATAAAGACATTGGGGACCTAAGACACTGGATCCTACCCCAAATTTTGGGTTGTCAAGGGCGATCCTGCCTCTTGAACTTGGTCGACAAACAGTCACTAAGGCCATTGATGAGGGTAAGGCAGTTCAAAAGCCTACCTTGACCTAGCAAAAGCGTTTGACACAATACCCCCCGGGGATCATAGAAAAGCTCACCAGCTTAGATGTAAACCCATATGTCACAAGATGGGTTGCAAACTGGCTCAAGGACAGAACCCACAGGGTTAGAGTTGCTGGTGCCATGTCAGACTCTAAGCCGGTCCAGTGGTGTCCCACAGGGGTCAGTCCTGGGCCCCCTTGTTTCATTTATTTTTCTGAACTGCAGGCAAACATAGGGGATTGTGGCTGACAAAATTTGCAGATGACTGCAAACTGGGCACCATAATTGACACTCCATCAGACACAGACATCCTCCAGAGAGGTCTCATAGAAATGGATAACTGGTCCCAGAGCCATGGCCTTAAGCTAAATGCCAAAAACGTATAGTCACACCCTTTGGGAAAAACAAGCTAACCCCCAATTACCACATAGCTGCTAATCCATTAAACACGGAAGAAGTTATCAGGGACCTGGGGACCCAAGTTGACAGTAACCTCTTTTTGACACTCACATTGCCAAAGTGGTTAGGAAGACCTTCTACATTGCCCACCTGATCATGAAGGGATTCACACCC
>NW_025054382.1:0-8525 GCF_019279795.1 Protopterus annectens
TCCCAGGAAACGTTTGGCAATTCTAAACATGGAAGGGCACAGTTTGGAATGTACTGTGTGTCCATCTACACAACGGCATCCTGGGCATGCTCACACACTTAGCAGTTGCAAAGGGCCGTCTTGCATGCACACGGATTCTAAACATGGAAGGGCACAGTATGGTATTACTGCCCCCACGTACATGAAGGCCCCTCACATGTAATGACCAGTACACACTCAGGAGTCATCACAGATGTCTCAGGTGCAGATCACAGAGGTACATGCCGCAGTCCACTATGTAGCCCTCAGACATCACCATGTCGTTGGACCAGCAACACACAGCCATACATTACCACAACACCATGTGACTCATGACCAGTGGACTGTACATAGGTCTACAGCAACTGTGCAGACTACACATGTACCGACAGGGTTCCATCATGTGTTATGCATTGCAATGATACAACTGTACATAACCAGGTCGGCTCTACACATAACAGGGGCCATGGGTCTTACACAGCTGTGACAGATGACTGTCACTGTACACCAAAGACACACATGTTTGGATATGACATACATGTAATGCAGTGGATATATGGACCACACACACACACACATATGTACATAGCACAGCTTTTGCTGTCCTCCATGCAGACAAGTGGCTACATCAATCACATGCATGCAAATGGAAGGTAGGTCCATGGCTGTTGAATGCTAACAGTACATGAGGTAGCAATGTTGACTTTCCCTCTGTACTAGTTACCCATGACACCCATCATATCATACAACAGTCCATATGTTATGTATGTCATCACACATGTCCACCAATTGCAATGCATAGAAACATGGCTACATGACAGGCATGTAGGACCAACACACATGTACAATTAGTAGTGTGCATGCAGCTACCATGCATGTACAGTAGCTGATGTATGTAACTCATCTGTGCCTAACTACAACATGCAGTTGCAATGCAGCCCCATCACTGACACCTGTATATGGTGAAATACTGACAGTATGGTAGGATGTACATCAGGTATGGATGGATGTGTGTACATAAAGTCGTGATCCACCTTTGCAGATGGATGTCTGCCGGGGATGGCTCACAGGTGTGTCATACGCCATCCTACCATTACATGTGCAAACAATACGCTATGTTACTGTTACTTGATGGTGACGACATAAAACCTACACAGCGTTCAGGTGTTACTGACTGTAAGTCACTTGACACCTGTAACACTTACATGTGCATATAGCAGCACAATTGCGGAGGTAGTACACACATGTACATGTCTGTCAGAGATCTGTATCATCATAGCAGGTGTATCAGTCACAGTACTGCCATGTGTGTGGTGTGTGACCATATGTACATCCATATGGTGGGAATACATCCCAATTGTTACACATTGTACATACATACAGTGTGTGTGTGTGTGTGTGTGTGTGTGTGTGTGGGCCTATACAGTGTGTGTGTGTGTGTGTGTGTGTGTGTGTGTGTGTGTGTGTGTGTGTGTGTGTGTGTGTATGTATATCTGGCTGTCTGGTGCATGAAGTGAGAGTGTATGCTACCATACAGAACACACAGGATCCCTAACCCCTCATGGTGATGCAGTCTACTACCCTGTTGATGCAATCGGTCTCAGCCGAACTGGCTACCTTTACATGTTCATTCTCTGTGTCACATCATGTGGGTGCACAGTACTGTGAGGGTGATAGGCAGGGGTCCTCACCTCAACACTATGGAGTGTGCATTATAGTGTTGTTGACCCTGTGAGTGTGGGCATGTTCCTGTAATGTGACAGGGTATTACTGCTACACAGTGATGCCTCATGCTATCACATGGCCTCTAACTTTATCATCGGCCGGACCGCTGTGTACAACCCCTGCACCATGTCAACATACCTGTGATGTGACCTGCTATGGATGTCACATCTCTAGCCACTGTAGCCTATTAAACAGCCCACATGCTTCTGGATCAGTATATGTGTGGACATCTGTGGTATGTTAGCCTTTCCAACAGTCAGGTTGAGGCTATGTATAGCATGCTGATATTGCCATACGTGCCTGTGAGTACTCCACATTTACACATGGGAGACTGCAAACACTACTACCTGTAGGCACATGCAAGTAGACCATAAGGAGGGAACCAGGGCATCATTACCAACATGCTGTTACTGTTGTTACCGAGACACATACTGTGAACATATAACAATGCATGATAAACCTGTACTACATGGTATGTCTGGTGCACGTCAACAGTACGCAACTAATTTAATATACACTTCTCTCACTATTCTGTTCACCCTGTGCATCAGACCATTTTAGCATGTACCTGCACTGATGGTGTGGATGACAGGGATGCGGCACAGGCTTCATCATATGCACATGGTGATAATGTTTGCCAGGGGCATAGGCTGCACCAATGGATGACATCATGTGTGTGGGTAAGGGCCGGTGATCTGATTGGACATGTCTGGTCATTATGCATGTGGGTGTTGAGATGCCCTACAGATGTGTTTGCTGTGTGCGTGTATGTGTGCACACAGTTCTACCTTTTGTGAAGCCTACACAGGGGTATTATTGACAGCTCCAGATTGTACAGACCAGGATGTACAGCTCACTGTGTCCGGCCATGTGACCTGTGCCTGCCAGGGGTTGCATGGGCACTACCAGGTGGAGGTACAGATTAGCTACTGTCCAACGACACATGTCCACTGGAACCGTGTCCCCACCGGGAACGTCCAGAGCCATGTCCACATGGCCTGCTGTGTCCTGGTGTGGACAGCGCAGCACCAGCTGCACTGCTACTGCTACTGGCATTATGGGAGTGGGCATGTGAGGTGGCATGCTCACATTGACCTGCTGTTGAGCATTTGCCAATGCCTGGATGTTGTCATTTAGAGTACAGATAGCAGCCCTCTGCAGCCTCTGCCCTTCTCTGTTCTGCCGTTCAGCACGTGCCTGTGCCGCCATTACAGTCTGGAACATGCGTCTGGTGATACCAGCTGCTGCACTCTGTCCTGCAGGTGCATGTCTGCTAGAGGTCCTCCTATGAGCAGCACTGGCCACATGCCTGTGTGGCACATCTGCAGTCATTACACTGACACCATGGTGTGGAGACATACCTTCTGTAGCTACCACACGTTCCCGATCCATGCTGCAGATGCTGACTCTCCTTCCTCTATGGCCACTGGTGATGCAGTATGTGTTGGCAGCAGAACTGTGTGTGGGGAAGAGGGGGGCATAGCTGGGATGGCAACCATTGGCACAGATTCAGCCCCTGACAACCCTGCCTGTACCTCATGCATATGTTCATCACTGCTAGTATCTGTGCGGACACTAACATCAGATAGACCGCATAAGGGTAATGCACCTACATTACCTGTGAATGCAAAGAAATACTCTAAATTACAACAGACACACACACACACACACACACACACACACACACACACACACACACACACACACACACACAGACACACACAGACACACACACACACACACACACACACAGACACACACACACACAGACACACAGACACAGACACACACACACACACACACACACACAGACACACACACACACACACACACACACACGCACACACACACGCACACACACACACACCATGCATGTGATTTGACAGATGGCATGCAGCATGCATGTGATATAGCAGGCATGCAGCTCAGACATTAATAGTGTTAGTTAGCATACCTCCCTGGGTTTCACACAACAGCAAGCAGGTGTCATATCAGTAGCCATGCAGTTCACACAATCATGGTAGTAAGCATGCATCCCCGTGATACATCATGTGGACCAGAACAGGTTAACAGTACACATGGCTGACGTGACCTTGACATGTAATCTGCTGACGTGTGCATTAACATGCATACATGTCTGACACAATGGTGTCCTGACACATGTACAGCGTTGTAATGGGCATCACATTGCAGTTTTGTCTGTATGCCCTACAGATAGAATGCATGTTTAGCAAATGTGCATGAGCATGAAGGGTAGTGTGAGCCGTCTACATTGCTATACAGTGTGAAGTACAGGCACTGTGCCATTGCATGACATCATGAGGTGTCTATATTGCTATACAGTGCGTAAGATGCACACATTGCATAGCCATCACTGCATGCATACCCATGACATAACTGTGGATTGTGACTCACGATGCTGAGGTGTATACACACCAAACCATGCTGTGACATGTGTTAGGTCACTGGAAGACCTACAGATGACACCCCTGCACAACTACTACAGAGTCTTAGCTGCCTCACAACCATGTCCACACATGGCAGACTTGTCACTTCACCATGTCCCATATGACATTGATGTACCACACACACACGAGGTGCCCAGCTAACTGTGATGTCCTACAGCAGCAAGGAAAATGTACAGTATCTGTGGCCTGATGTGGTGTCATTGTCTGTGGAAGCTGTACAGGTGACTACTGTCATCTATGACACAGTCTCAACACATCTTATATGGTAGACTTAAGTGACACCTCCACTAGCTGTGTACAGGCTTTTAGGATGTCCAGTGTACCACATCAACTGTATAATCAATAAACTAAGGCTATAATTGGACCATGTGTCGATAATGTGCAACAGGGTGTATACACATCACATCTACTGTGTGGCTACATGTCTCACATCCCCTCATGGCCATATGTGAACATGTGTTGGCCAAATGTTTGTGATGGCCGTCTATCTCACATGTCTGTGTCGTCCCATAGATGTCAGATATGTCACCATCCACAGGGCTATGCAGACAATAGGTTGTACGTTTGAAGTGTTTTGGTATGGGGTGTGCTATGGGACAGTGTGACATTGTGTTGGAACACTACATGTCAGACATGTCAGATGGCACATCACAATGTGTGCACCCATTGCAGGGGCATATAACACAATGGTGACTCCTGGCTGCCCATATCTCTCACTACTGCGTGGTACTGTTTATGCATCACACATGTGTTGTTCCAATGTATAGCGCATATGCTCATTGCAACACTTCACCGCTAGAGCGCACAGCTGTCCACACATGTAGCAAATGACATACTGTGGTTTCATGTCGGTGTATCATTTTGTTTGTATATATTGCACATGGTAGCCAGTGTGAATGATGGAGATGTGGATCTGTATATCAAGACTGGGACCAAACATCAAGTGTTAACTGGCCACATGGTGAATAGATCTATGCTTTAACATGCCTGATACCGATGACAGTCTCACCTGCAATGGACTGATGTCTGCGGCATGCCAGAGGTACTTGTATAGAGGCGGAGACAGCAGTTTGAACATTATGCATGTTAACACATTTGCTCACATGCATATAGTATGCATACAGTATACACAGGGTAGTATACTGTAGTATGCAGCATGTGTGTAAACATTCCTTGCATATGATGTTACATTAATAATGTACAGTGGCACATGCAACTAAATGGGATATAATAGTCATATGTGCAGTACTGACTTACCAGGCAAGTCCAGGCTCATTGGTTGGGAGACACCCACCTTCACGATGGCAGCTAGTGTTTGTGGATGCTGTTCTGAGGGTGTGCCCAGACTGGCCAGTAGCTCCTCAGTGTGTGTGTGAGTGGGGGCTGGGTTGGTGGCCCACCACCAGTTACACCTTGTTCCCTGGTGATTGCAGTGGCACCCTGTTTTGCATGTCATATCAAGTCCGTGCAGTGTCTGTGCACCTGCTGGTAGGTGCGGTCATGGCCACCCACATCATTAACCCTCCTGCAAAGATCCTGCCACAGATCATCATGCTGCTGGGCATGCTGTGGCACATGGCTGAACAACACCTCATAGTTCTCATGGAGGTACGGGATGAGGACATCATCCTCCTGGCAGGCATGCCACTGGCATGTACACTGGCAGGCATGAACGAGGCATTATCTGTAAGACATAATGATGGTGACGGGTCACAGTATCACAGAAATGTACGGAGATACTGCTGCACATACATTTGTAGTAAATCTAGTACATCTGCACAGTTATCTTTGCAAATCATCATGACACTGACATGACTGACATGTTTGTGTCACACACATGTAACACCCGTTATGCATTGGATATCATCACCATATATGTGTGCGTCACCTCATTACATTGTTCATACTCCATGTGAATGCTTGTCTTGATGTGGGCATGTCTGTTTTCCTGCACTGGTGTTCTTACCTATCAGCACATGCCTGGATGTGTCCACAGTAATGCTGTTGACCTTGATGCTGTGTATATGTCACATATCAACACATACACTACCTTAATGGACTTTAGCAGTGACAATGCACACATATGCATGGAAACCTTTACATGCATGTGTTTTGCCATATACATCTACACGGCACTGTACAGCGGTTCAACATCCTGCCACGGATCGCCTGTGTTGCACATGTGATAGACATGGGACAATGGCTAGTCGGATGTCATTCGCAGGGATGGTTATCAACTATAGCATGTACGGGCAAGGTTTCCTAGCTGTATCCGACAGCCATTTTGCCACCGTGAGGTGCATCAGTGCCACATTACTGATCCAGACAGTTGATAATACATCTACCGTGCGGTCATCACACCATGTATGACAGAGATGACATGTGCAGCTTTGATGGACAGAGTTGCATGGTATGGCAGGAGTATGTCACATGTATGGCACAGGGATCTGTCCAGCATGTGGCAATCCTAGTAGTAGGATGGTGGCTGTCCATGACATCTGTCTTTCAGATCAGGATATGTACATGTAGCAAGTCCAACATCATAGTGTAGCACATGTCTTTATGCAAGGTAACCAGTATGCTGCATAGTGGAGGTGGGGATTGTGAAGGCTGGTATCGCCCATCCACGCATGGCCAATACCCCTTAAAGGTGATATGTGATCCAATATTGGTCACCCAAGTGCTGAGTATGCCTGTCCAATGATCTCCATGCTCATGGATGGCACCCTATCATGACATGGGTGCCTCGAATGACTACCTAAGAGGCCTGGAGATGTCACCAACTCAGGGAGGTGAACTGCACGGCACCATCCTTTACAGTGTCCATAATGTTGACCGCAGCCTAGGTGGTAGTTAATGGGTACAGGGATATTCACCTAGCGGTGACAATGCTGATATCATCTGTCAGAATGTGCACATATGTCACACACCTCACCCACAAAGCCCATTCTGTATGTTGTTTACAACACTGAGACAGCTATTGCTCATAGGTCATGGCCATTCACATCCTTACATACACAGATGCCTCACATTTGTCTGTGTGGTATGGGCTACAATGAGGGGGGAGTACAACACATTAACCCTGTTTTACTATAGCTGCCACTGGTGTGATATGCACATGTCACTCTGACCCCTTTTGTAGTGTTGATCCTGTCAACAGGCCACTGGTAGAACACTCCTGTGACATACAAAGGTACATGTTGTCAAACATCCGTACTGTCATCTACATCTGTAGTGTTAACATCTACATTGATAATGGTTCATGGATTTGCAGACCATACACAGCAGGCTAATAGTGCAGTGCCTCCAATTCTGACTGTTGTCACCACTTGTGGGTTGATATTATCCAGCACCCTATCTGTATTGCATTTTCATGCTCAGCACTTGTTCAGAACTTGGGAGCACTTCATGAGCTACTAATTAATGTAGCACCCATTCCAAACCATTCCTCACAAGTACACTGTCTGTCCTTACATTTCCAGCTTGCTTACAGTACAACAGCTGTTGTACACACATAACTCACATATCTTATGAGACATGGTTGAATATACAGGCATGTCCAACTGTCACGTACCAGTGCTACTGCCTGTCTATATGATGAATATGGCATACATGTGGCAATAGAGCGATTGTCTCATGTACACAGTCAATGCTCACCTCCCAATATATGACATTACAGCCTGTGGGAGATGCACATATGCAGTCATGCTGGGGGTAATGCTGTCACCAACCCTGATTGAACCTGACAGTCATGTGGGGATGTGTAACATTTGCAAAACACCGCACTCATCACATAGTCTCACAAGATCTCCACCACTATAGGCCACACATATGAGTACAACTTGTGCAGTACCTCTCCATACTCTGTGTAGGCACCAAAGGCAGCCCCCATCACCAAACACAACAACAATAACTTATAGCCCACAGACTCATGTGTGCCCATTACATACAGCCAATAGGGTGTTATAACATACACAACACACCAGTCATAGGTACCTCTGTAGGCAGTCACACTGATGTCCCACTCAGCAGGCTACACAAGGCGATAGTCACTTACATCTAGCTGTTGGGTAACTGGTTCTGCAACATAACCTAGGCACCCATGCCACACCTCACCAGGTACAATTTGATTGTCATTCTCCATGTTAGTGTGACTGGCCTGAGATACAACTTCACAGGCTACATGTGCAGGGACATGCAATAGCTCACCGGTCTTGTAGCCCTGAAAGTATGGGCCAAGCCCTGGGGAGCATTATGCATTCATCCGGACTTGATACCACTGTACAATGACTCATTGTTTCACCCCTTCCCCAA
>NW_025054383.1:0-8420 GCF_019279795.1 Protopterus annectens
TGAACACAACTTCCCAGATGGCTTTCCTCACACCAGAGAAACAAATTCCTTGACAACTTACTTCAAACTAATGGCCACAAAAACCCTGCTATCTGCAAGGCAAATACTACAAGCCTTGGGATTCATGACCTCCTGCATTCTACTAATTCCATATGCAAAACTGCATATGGAGAAACTACAATGGTATGTAAAAAGCCTATGGTGTCAACATTATCAGGATCTAGAAGAAAAGATTCCGATCATTCCTTGCCTACAGTTAGAGTTCCTTTGGTGGGCAGAGGCCTGCCACCAAAACAAAGGTAGGTCTACCATTCACTCTACCCCCTGCCGCCCAAACCCTAACAACAGATGCATCAGACTATGCATGGGGGGCTCACCTGGCAGGGAAGTGCATTCAGGGCAAATGGAACCCAAGTCAAATGCACCTGCATATCAATCAAAAAGAAATGCTAGCTGTACAGAATGCTCTGACAGCCTTCAAGGACCACATTCTTCCAGGACAATTAATGGTAAAGACAGACAACACCACTGTTATGTGGTACATAAACAAGCAGGGGGGTACCCATTCATACCCCCTCTGCAGACTAGCCATGGCTCTGTGGAACACAGCCTTGAGCTACCAAGTGCATCTACAGGCTCAATTCCTGCCAGGAAAACTAAATACATTGGCAGATGACCTAAGCAGAAATCTAATGGACCCACACGAGTGGAAACTGGAACCAAAGACTTTCAACATATTGATAAACAAATGGGAGAGCCCAGATATAGACCTGTCACCCCCCCCCCTAGAACTACCATTTGGACAAATTCTGCACAAGGACTCCCCACAAACAAGCTTGGGAAGTGGATGCTCTGTCCTTCAGCTGGAAAAATCAGTTTATGCCTTTCCTCCTCTGCCTCTCCTCTCCAAAGTACTACTAAAGATCAAACAGGACAAACCAAGGAAGATACTGATTGCACCAGAGTGGCCAGCCAACACTGGTGTACCTCTCAGCGTGTCACTGCTGGCTCCATGGCACGTGCCTCAGACCCCTACCCTGCTGTCACAGCAGGAGAGCCAGATTCTGCATGCTCAGGTTCAAACCCTGAACCTGGCAGCCTGGCTAATTACCTAATCTCCCCGCTTCCGCCGCACACTAAACAAGTGCAGGATGTCATTTTGGAGGCAAGAAGGCCTAGTGCTAGAAAATCTTATGCTGAAAAATGGAAAAGATTCTGTGCCTGGAACCAAACTCAAGGGATGGACACAGCTGCGCCCAATTTACCTCCTGTTCTTAAACTTCTGATCAGTCTTCCCCACGTAGTAAGCGTCACAGCATTGACAAGTGGCAAGATAAGCAAGATGCTGGGTGTTACAGTCAACATGACATGAGAAAGAATATTCAGAACCTTTTATGGGATGTACAAAGCAATTGGTAGTATCAATGCTATTGCATGCTGAACATTTGTTACAGCGAAATGTTCCCTTTTTCTTGATCACATTATTAGGTGAATGACCATCTTTCTGACATAATAAATGTTTGATGTCTTTCTTGTTTTTAAAAGTAAATCTCGGTGTCTGTCCAACAATATCACAAATATTAACATCCTGTGTCAACATATGGCCAGTATTTCTTGATAATATCACATACTTGTGTATTGTCATTGGTGAAAGTTAGAATCATATCATTTGCATTGGTATTATTAAAGACTATTTCACATATTTGATTTACTAAAGAAGTGAGGGTGGCCCTTAGATCTTCTTCCTTCATTAAGTCTGTCAGCATCAATGGTAACATCTTTGGGAGAGTAACCTCTGTTCAATAGATTAGACTGTAGATACTTCACCTCAGATTCATAGTCATGATCATCAGTACATAATCGAGAGATTCTGATGATTTCATTCTCCATAATGTTCTTAAATATGTGTCTTGGATGTAGACTAGTCTTGTGTAAATAGTGTTTTTTCCTTGTCTGTTTCCTGTGTATTATTGTACCTATCTTTTCTTTTCCATCAAGAAATATCTTTCATGGGGTAGCCAAGGATGAACACAGGATAGCAGCAGATTTCTTCAGCTCCACCAATTTCATTACATTGACAGGAATTAATTACTTAAAAAATTAATTTTTGAAGTAATTTTCTTTCTAAATATGTTTGGTTTATATAGTTCTTGAACTATATCTAAAAAAGAAAGGAAATCTTAATAATATTCCTGTCAGAAATTACTTTGGAAATTTTCCTGTCAGTTTATCAGTCTGAAATGAGTTCCAGTAAGACAAATTCTCAAGACTCCAGCATCAAGAAAGAACTTCAGTCTCTGATAATTATAGTCCAGCAACTTACTGCTAAGATGGATAAAATGGATACTAAAATAGACACTTTCATAGAAAAACTACAAAACAAATAGACTTGTTACATATGGACCTGCAACAACAGAAGATCCAGATGACAGGCATAGAAGAAGCTGTGAATGACATGGAAAATAGAATACAAGAAGAGGAAATCAACATTGAGTTTCTGCTGAAACAAAATACACATTTACAAACAAAGCTGGATGACCTGGAAAATAGATCTAGGCTAATAACATTAGGATTTTTTGGGCTGCCAGAAAATATTGAAGGTAACAATATTACTTCTTTTTAACAACATGGCTCCCTAAAACTTTAGATTTACCAGAAGCATTCTCTTTTTGGGATCGAAAGAGCACATAGATCTATAGCTAATACTAACTCTAACAAAACTATCCTAGATCAGTTATAGTTAGATTTCTATCATCTTTTGATAAAGAGATGGTTCTTAAATCTGCTTGGGCTAAAGCTCCTGTTAACATTAATGAAACAACTGTGCTTTTGACAATGACTATTCTTCCATGGTAATAGCTAAAAGAAAAGTTTTTCTGCCACTAATAAGGGAGCTTAAAAAGCACAGTTTAAAACATACCTTCTGTTTCCTGCCAAGCTTAAAATCTTCCTTCCTGATGGTCCTAAAATTTTCGATGACTTAGACTCTGCTTTACTGTTTATCAAAAAATAAGATTTTGGAAAAATAGAAGAAATGGAATGGGCTAGTCCTTCATTAAAGAGACTGGCAACTGAAACTTCGTGGAAGACTTCAGAGAAAGAAGAGACTAAAAACAAATGATTTGTACTATGTTTTTTTCTCTCTCATCATTTTATTTTATTATTAATCTTTTTAAATATAGTTCCTGCATTTCAAAAAGCAAAAATATTTTGAAAAGATTTAATCAAAGTTATTCTCTGTGTGCAAAGAAATGTTTTGTTTCATAACTAGTCAAAATATCTGGGGATTTAATGGCAAGCTGTGATTTAACTTGTTTCTCTTTCTGAAGAGGAAAAATAAGGTCAGTAATTTGATACATTTTCTTTTCCTTTAAAAGTTTATATGTTCTTCAAATGCTATTCCTAATTATACTTTCTTGATTACACTGCTTATGCTTGTTTGTAAATAATCTGTCATGCTTTAACTAATAATAATTAGAACTAAATAATAGTAAATAATATGTTTTATTTTTTAAATCTATTAATATAAACAGTAAGTAATATTCTATTGTATATACTTCTTATAGCTTTCTCTTACATTTTTTATTTCTGCCTTACACCCTTTTACTTTCTACTCTCTTTTTCTTTCTTTATTAATATATAGAAATGCTTTTGATCATATAGACACAGTAAATAATAAGATTTGCATAGGAGTTGAGTTGGGACAAAATGTTGAGTTTTTTTACTTATTAATAATTTTGGGCTTGATTTCACTTACATAATCTGTAATAACCTGTAGAATGCATTGTGAAGGTTTTGTCATGTTTAGATGCATTTACACTGCTAAATGAATGTTTGTCACTAGTTTTAATAAGTTTCCCCAAAATGTTAAGAGAGACAATCTGGGATGTGGGCTGTCTCATGCACAGTTCCATGAGCTACTTCAAAAGCTTCAACTCTCAGAATTCTGGCAGAGAAGCTGAAAGCAGCTGGGCTCACCTTTGACCTAGATATCACACTGACACGTCACAGATACAGGAATAGCAGATTAATAATATGTTTAAAACCTATGCCCCAAAAATAAAATTACTATAACTCATTTAATTCATCTGATTGACAAGCATAAATAATTTTATAACTCTATACTGGAAAAAATTTTATGTGATATATTTTAAAGCAGTAGTATAGCATGTTTGTAAAATCGGGTTACTAAATGTGTTTCCCTTTTTTTTTGTATAAAGAGACAGATTACAATGTAAGATGGTGCTCAGTAAAGATACAATTGAGATCAGATATATATATATATATATATTATTTTTTAGGATGTGGGGTTTGTGTGTGTGTGTGTGTGTGTGTTTTTTATGTATGTGTGTTGTTTTATGTGTGTGTGTTTTTGTGTTGTGGGGTTGTTGTTTGTGTGTTTTTTTATTTGTGTGTGTGTGTGTGTGTGTATGTGTGTGTGTGTGTGTGTGTGTGTGTGTTTGTTTTATATTTATATATATATATATATATATATATATATATATATATATATATATATATATATATATATATATTGTGTGTGTGTGTTGTGTGTATTATATATATATATATATATATTTGTGTGTGTGTGTGTTTGTGTGTGTATGTAGATATGTATATAAATGTTTCTGAGAATCTGCTTAACTATGAAGTATATTTATAACAATTTCTATGAATACAATATTTTATTCTTTTGGGCAATAATGAGTTTGAGTAAATGCTCATATACAAGCAATTAAAGGGTTTTTTTTGAAGCTGTTAATGTATTTACATGACAGAAAATAGATGCATCTAATATATGTAATGTCTGAATCATATTAGCCAAAGTTTTTGATTTAAATGAATGTTAGAACTTATTTTTTCTCCCCTTGATTTCTAACATCAAGATTATTTGAATGCTATTTGAATACAAGTGTTTTTATTACATGGATGTATATAGTAGTATGAACAGTTTAAAAAAAAAAAAAAGGGTTTTTTTTAGTTTATATGATGCTGTTTTACCAAATCTGTAGTCTTGTCTTGCTAGATAATTGAATTGAAAACTGTTAACTTTAGTTAAATATAACTAGTATTAAATTGATAAGGGGGGCTGAGGCTGCTGCTTAGGGGAGGGGGGTTTAAATTGAGTGGTAAATACTACTCTAAGTTGGAGTTTATAACTCCAGGCTGGATGCAAGGTTTAATCCTTACATTATTTTCACTTGTTCATTGTTATTTGTATATAGTTTTGACATCCACAATATATTTTGTACATTTATTGTCACTACAAACAAAATTGAATCCTTTTGAAATCCCATAAGAGATTCAATAAATACAGCTATATTTAAAGGTACACCTAAAGGAGGAGATGTAACATTACTTATCTTGTTATTTGTTATTTTGATCATAAGATTCTTAAGTTTTAAAAAAGCCAAATGACATCTTTAAAAGGAATTTCTTTAAACATTAATGGATTGAATAATCCATGTAAAAGGGGAAGCCTAATAAGATACATTAATTTACATAAGGCCAACTTAGTCTTCCTACAAGAAACCCATCTCTTGAAAAAAAGATATTGATAAACTAGCCACAAACAAATATACAGTATTGGTTAGTTCAGAGCACACTCAAAAAAAAGAGGAGTGGCTATTTTATGGAATAAAAGTATGCCCATTCCTAAAACCATTAAGTCTTATCAGGATGACAAAGGAATGTTTTGTATGGTTACAATACAAATTAATGGGAAGACTTACACTTTAATTAATGTATATTGGATACCTGGAATTGGTATTAATACAGTGAAACATCATCTTGATAAGATCATATCATTCTCTATAGGAGATATTATTTTAGCTGGTGACTTTAATTGTATACTACATGAAAGTGATACTACCACTATAGGAAAGAGAAGAATTACATCTAATGCAAAACATTTAAGGATTTTGCTAATTCTTATCATTTGAATGATATTAATAATCAGATAGATTCAAAATCATTACCATACACCTTTTTTTCTAACAGATACAAAACTTATTCAAAAATAGATAGGGTCTTTATTTCTAACCAGATGGTAACAGATTTAATTAATTCCAAAATCATTTCATGTCCTATATCTGATCATAATTCAATTGTTTTTGAATTCATGATAAAAATACTCATAATGTTCAGATCAAAAGGATACCAGCATACTTAACTCAACTAAAAGACTATAAAGAATATATACTTTCAGAAGTAAAACATTTTTTTGACATAAATAACACTCCTGAAGTCTCCATTGTTTATGTTTGGGATGCCTTAAAATCATATCTATATGGACAAAGTATCAGATGGTATAATAATAAAAGGAAATCTTGGGATAAGGAATTGTTAGATATTCAAAGTAAATTAGACTCTTATAAACATAATAATAAAGAAAATATTATGGACAAGAAAGTTATTGAAGAAATAAACAAACTAAATGAGAAATACAAAGAAATTTTAACTCATAAAGTTAAAATAACTTTAGAGAATACAATTTTGTCTTATTCAATAAGCCCCAAATACTTACATAGACTTAAAAATAAAAAAAAAAGGTTGAATAAACAAAACCATATCAAAGAAATCTTTTCTCTAAGGAAAAAGAAGAATGTTTCTAGTATACCAGAAATACTAGATGAATTTAGAAATCACTTTCACAAAATTAACCATAATAATATTAACATGGAACCTAAAGATAAAATAAAGGAGTTTATAACCACAAATATGAATAAAAAGCTTAATAAACAACAGATTAAACTATTGGACAAGAGTATTTATATACAGAAGTTATTACACAAATAAATAAGCTTAAATCAAACAAAGCAGGGTAATGATGGTATTATACCAGAGATATATAAAATCCTTTCTAAAAATACATATTCATTAATACAAAAGGGTTTTTTATTTTGGCCCAAACTGAGTTAATAACCCCCATTTTGGGCAATATACATTTATTTCCAATTTTAAAACCTAATAAAGATCCAACTAGATGTTCTTCATATCGCCCATCTCATTACTTAATGTTGATTATAAAATGTTTATAAATATTTTTGCTGATAGATTGAAGACAATCATTCCGGCATTATAGATATAGATCAGACAGGCTTCATTGTAAATAGAAATACTTTTGATAATATAAAAAAACTTTAACATTAATAGATTTTGCAAATAGGAAAAGAAAGATTTAACACTTATTAGTCTTGAATAAGTTCAGCATTTGATTCAGTAAGTTGGGACTATCTGTTTACCTTAATGAAGTGCACAAACTTCTCGATGCATTTGTAAATCTAATTGAACATTTATACAAAGGAACATTGCTTATATTAAGGTAGGAACATATGTTTCACAAAAAATACCCATTTTTAAAGGTACAAAACAAGGATTCCACTTTCTCCACTATTATTCACTTTAGTAATGGAGCCTTGGGCTAATTTGATCAGAAACAGTACTGACATAGAGGGTTTTGAAATAGATGAAAATACAACATCCAAAATTCAACTTTTTGCAGATGATGTTCTAATTACATCAGCAGGATCTAATTCTTCTATACAGTCTCTATTTGATAACATGATGAATTTTAAAAGTATTTCTGGTTTAATATTCAATGAAGAAAAAACTAAAATACTACCTATATATACTCATTAGTGATTTTACTAAATATGTACCCAATTCAGGTCAGATAACTTATTTAGGTATAATACTATCTAAAGATATTAAATCTATTATATATAATAATTATAATACCTGTTTTCTTAATATACAAAATCTTTTTTAATACCTGGAATAATATGTTTTTTACTATGGAGGAGAGACTTACAATTATTAAAATGATAATATTACCACAAAATTTTATACTTAATACAATCAATAGTACTTCCACCTACAAAAATAATTATCAAGAAACTGAACACACTAATGTTAAATTTCTTATGGGCACCTAATAGACCTAGGATTGCATTAAAGAAACATACTAATAGCTGGTCTCAAGGGGTATTTCTTTTCCCGACTTTAATTTATATACTATCTCTTCTATTGTAAAAGTTATTACTTTATTAATAGATCAGTCATATGTCACAAAATGGAAAGATTATTGGGAGCTAATTAGTATGCACTTCATGAAAATCTCCTTAACACATAAAAAAATGATTGTAAATAACTCCATGTTATGGTTACTAAAGGAATTTTGTACTTCACCTATTACACCTAAACATATGGTTTGTTACCCATTAAATATTATTATTAGTTATCGTAACTTTATATTCATGCACCCTAAGTATAGGGAATGGAATTTTTTGTATTTTCCTTTTTTAATTTTTTATTTCTTTTAAGGGGTTATTGCTTTTTGTTTTTTTAAAAAAAAACTAACTTCTTTTTTAAAAAGGAAACCTTTTTAATTTAGCCCCTTTAAAAAAGATTTTAAAGAT
>NW_025054384.1:0-8652 GCF_019279795.1 Protopterus annectens
ACCCCCCCAAAAATGAAAACACCCCCAAAGCCCCTGCAAGGTGCCAATGAATCAAAACCACATTGCAAAGTATGTTTTCCAACTTGTTCAGCAGAATGCATTAAATCCTGTAAATCTTTATTTTCAACTGATCAGGAATCAACATCATTTTCTGTTTAAACAACAATCCAATAATATGCTGCTGATGCTTTTAACATATGAAACTGGCAGTTTAAAGGCCCTAATGGCCAAGGTTGAAGAAGTGTATACCTTCTTACCCCTATCCAAGCGCCCTGGAATCTCTATCAGAGGGAGTAGGATTTTTAGCAGCAATACTGTAATGCCCTTGGGTCCCTGGCAAATGGTCTCCAGGATCCACAGTAGGATTTTTAAACAGGAACTTGTGAGAGTCAGGTACCCTCTATTACCTATCATGTTTCTAGGGCAGGAGGTAAAGAGTCAGGGGGCAGGCTAGATTCCGAAGGCATCATCTACAATGTCAGTACAGGAGGGATAGCTAAAGGCCTGTGTTGGGGCAGAATGGGAATTCCCTAAGCCTCTTTTTGGAGTCAGAGTTATCACCAGCTCCCAGCGAAAAATGCTCCTAGGTATGCAAGATTTCACAAAGAAATCCTCTGGAGGAAGCAGAGGGAATGGAGTCCTCTGCATCAAAATCCTCATAGGTAGATAAGGGCAAATCCTGGTCATCAGAGAAAAAGTACAGTTTTGTACCTACCATAAATGTAGATGTTCGAGGATCCACATTGCTGATCCTAACTGTTGGGTGATCACGCTGTCAGTCGGCCCGAATACCAAAGTATATTTGGCGTCGGTCAGGGCGCATTAGACTGGCGTCAGTGCGTCCAGGGGTGCCTGTCGCATGACGGCGTCATATCAGTCTTTTTCTTGCCCAGATGTCGAAGACCTAAAGACAAGGCCAAATATACCTGCACCAAAAATATGTATGTATGCAAAAATACCAGATAACCTCACCCCTGCACAACCACCCCTAAACACAGAGGGAAGGAGGAGGAGTGAAATTGGACTGCAGCAATGTGGATCCTCGAACATCTACATTTATAGTGGTACAAAATAGCACTATATTCTTCATTCCACATTGCTGCAGTCCTAACTATTGAGTAGAATCCCAAAGCAGAGGTAAGGGAGGCTGGCAAATCATAAAGAAGCTTGAGGAGCTGACAATATGCCTTGCAAAATAACTGTGTAAAACCGCCCTAGACTTAGAGTAGAGAGGGAAGGTGATAATGCTTAGAGAAAGTATGCACTGAACTCCAAAGTAGCTGCCTCCAAAGTATCCTTAGTTGCCACCCCTTGAAATGCTGTTGAGTAGCGGTAGCCCTAGTGGAATGAGGCTAATCCCAGCTGGAGATCTCCTTGCCGCTGATAGAATAACAAATGCAATACAAAAACCCAATCCACCTAGAAATAGTTTGTTTGACTGAGCTTGCCCCTCTCTTTGAACTCAAAAGCAAAAGAAACAAACAACTGCTGAGACTGCCTAAAATCCTTGGTCCTGTAATAATAACGCCCAGTGCCTGTGTACATCAAGAAATTAGCCACCCAAAATCTTTTTCCCTTTATTTTGAGGATCTGCATAAAAAGTAGGCAAATGAATAGTTTGGTTTTAAAGCCACACTAGAAACACACCTTAGGCATAAGGAAGGGATTAATACTGTGATAATGATACCTATCCTTATGAAAAAATCATAAAAGGCTCAACACACGCCATATGGGCCTGCAATTCTAAAAGAAACCCTTCTATGCGAGTAATAGCCAACAAAAAAGCAGTCTTCCATGACGTGTTATTTCAGTTCAGCAGTAACGCGGAAGCTCAAAGGTTAATAGAGTAAGTTTCTCCAACACAAAATTGAGATCCCAAGCAGGGTAGGAGCTCTCGTGGGGTCTTATATTCACTTGCCCTCTAAGAAATTGCTTGAACAAAGGATGTAGAAAACAATGGTGGAGTCACAATCATAGTGAGCTGAAATTGCTGCAGCATGAATCTTAATGGAAGAAAGACAAACCTTTGTCCAGTAACTCCAATAATAAGATATTGAATCAACCACACTCAGAATTAGGCTCAGAAATCTCCAAATTCTTTGCTGCAGTCAAATAAAAAATCTCTTCCATTTTCTGCGTACACTTTCCTTGTACTAGGTCTTCCTGGCCATAATCACATTTAAAACTTGTTGAGGAAGTTGAGACCTGCTGTCTTTCAAAACAAGAATATGCCAGGCTGTTAGATGAAGAGAGTGAAGCTTGAGCATTGAGCAGGCAGACCGTCCCTCTGAGGACAACCAGGTGTGGAATCAAGGGTAAAAAGGCCATGGGCTTCATACCAGACTCCTCAGTAATGGGTATACCAGTGCTGCGAGGCCAATCTGGAGCTATTAAAATCATCCTTGAAAGCTTGTCTTGTCTGACCTTTAGAAGCACCTGCTGGGAGAAAGGGCAGAGGTGGAAAAAGCATACATGAAAGATTTTTCCAGCTGAAAGAAAGAGCATCCACTTTCAAGCTGTGTGATGAAACCTCATTTTGTGCAAAACTTTGGCAGCTGTTGGTTTAGTGGAGGCGAACAGATCTATGTCTGGAGTTCCCCCCATGACACTGTCAATTTTTGAAATACGCCATGAAGATCCAGTTTCCACTTTCGTGGGGATCCATGATTTGTCTGCTTAACACATCTGCTAAGAGGTTCTGTGCTCCCGGCAGAAACCTTGCCCTGAAAAGAGTTGGTTGCGCAAGCTGAGCGCGGTCTCCCATAAAATCATTGCTTACCTGCACAATGGGTAAGAATGTATTCCCCTTGTTTGTTGATGTACCACATGACAGTTGTGTTGTCTGTTTAGAATCAACACCTGCCCTGGAAGAAGTAACTCCTTGAAAGCCATTAATACCAAACTGGACTGCTAACATCTCTTTCATGTTGATATGTAGATGCTGTGGTCTGGCAGGCCACTTGTCTTGTATCCATTTTCCATTTAGATGAGCTCCCCAAGCAATGTCTGGGGCATCTGTGAATTTAGAATCTGACTTTCCTCTGGCCGAGGTCACAGAAGAGTCCCTTGTTTAGGTGACGTTCCTGAGCCCACCACAAAATTCCTTTTTGAATGCAAGGTATTATTTGAATGACAGTGTCCAAATCCTGGCAGTGCTGTGTCCATACATTTTTGAGATACCATTGCAGCTTCCTCATATGCAGTTTGGCATTGGGAAGCATCCAGGAATATGAATGCCATGAACCTAAAGGCTTGAAGGACTGTCCTTGCAGTGGCCGGACTGAAAGAGATAGTTGATGGAAGTAACTGGAAAAGATTCTTTTGTTTGTCCGGGGTTAAAAAGGCCTGGGCTGCTGTATTCAGTCTCACACCAAAGCACATGTCTTGAGAGGGTACTGACTGGACTTTATTTCGTTCTGCAGAATACCCTAGGCATCTTAGCACTGCTATGACATATTCAAATGCTGTGGGGTCTTCCTTTCTGCTTGAGCCAGAATCAGGCAGTCGTCCAAGTAAGGATAGATTTGAGATTCCTTTTAGCCTGAGTAGCTATCACTGGAGCCAGAACACAGCAGATACTCTGGGCATGATGGAGATAAGCCAAAGGGCAATGCAGAGAACTGATAATGAAAATTTCCAGCTCGGCATCCAGATACTTCCTGCAACTTTAAGTCTTATAGGCACATTGAAGGTAGGCTTCCCCTTGAGATCTAAAGTTACCATATCCAGTGATCTTTGCCCAGCAGAGGTAAAAAGCTGTTATAACGTCAACATTTTGAACTTGGGAATGTCCAGATAAGTGTTGAGGATAGATAAATCCAAAATTGGTCTCCACGTGTTTCCCCTTCTTTGGTACTAGGAACTAAGACGAGAGGAATAAAATCCTAGGCCCCCTTTCTGGCACAGGAACTGGCTGAATGGCCCCTATTTCGGTGCAACAGAGAAATTTGCTTGTGAGCCTCTGTTCTTTGTAGAGAGGAATGTCTGGCATGCCTTTGAAAGGAGGCAAAGTGTATGGAAAATAAAACCTGTAACCGCGGTGAATGATATCCAGAACCCATCTGTCTTGGGTAATTACAATCCCAATTTTCTTTGAAAAGAGACAGCCTTCCTCCCAAAGGTGCTGCCAGGCGAGAATGTACTGGCAGCTGAAAAGGCACAGGTCATTGGGTCTGCTTACTTAAAGGACTGAGGCCCCTGCCACTCACCAGAAGTCTGAGCAGGGGAACTCCTGTCCTGAGGCCTAAAAAAAAGAACCTAGGCTCTGCCCCCTACCACGTCTAGACCTACCCCTAGACTGGGAATCATAAGCAACAGGATAAGTCCATCCCTTAGTAGGCCAATTTCTACTAAACTTGGAGGCTGAACCTGCAAAAATCACCTTAACAGTTTGCATAGACTTATTTTGTCCTCCATTTTCTTTAAAACTGCTTCCACAGGCACACCAAACAACACATCAGGACAAAAGGAGCATCCAAAATCCTTTGTTTTAACATGCTCAGCTATAATTCTGATCCCCTCAACCAGGGCGTGCCGTTTTACTGAAGAACAGAAACCAGTGGCAGCCAATTCCCTCGGGGAGGCCTCGCACAGCATCAAAAACCACACTGCAGGGGAATGTTTACCCACCTGTTCAGACATTACATGAACTAAATCCTGCTGCAACTCTTTACACTCCAATACCTTCTGCAGAGCATCCACCTTAGATTTCAATTGTGAAAGGAGATAATTCTGTGATATTTTAACATGTGAAACTGACAATTCCAAGCGCCTTCTCATGGCTGCAAAGTGGAAGAAGTATACAATTTCTTTCCCCCATCTATCCAAAGCCCTTGCCTCTCTATCAGGAGTGAACAGGATTTTTAACAACAGAGGCGCTCACACCTTTGAGGCCCCTGAGAGACAGTTTCGGGTCTGCCCTAGGACTCTTAAAAGATATAATGAGCTTCAGGCACCCTATAGTACCTATCCCGGGTTTAACTGGAGCAGGAGGCAAAAGAATCTGTGAATTCAGGGAAGCCTCTGCAAAAAACATCTTCCACCACATTCAGAACAGGAGGTATAGCTAAAGGCCTATGCTGGGGTAAAAGCTTTAAGAATTCCCTAAAACCCCACTCTTCCTGGAGTCAGAGAAATCTTGACCTTCCCATTTAAAATGCTCCTCATGGAATGCAGAGTCTCTGAAATGAAAAATCCTCCAGGAGGAGAAGCTGAAGGAGTAGAATCATCCACATCAGAATCAGAATAAGGGAGGATACTCCTGCAGAGTCTTCAAGACCTCAGAAGCCTCCTAGACATTGCTCAAAACTCTCAAACTCAGGTTCCACCCTAGGCCTCTTTATCAGGAGGGGCATAGAACCCCTAATCATAGTAATTAAATCCTCTGCCATTTTAAGCATACAATGTTTCTTAGGCAAAGACCCTGAAGCACTAGGAGAAACCCCACTGAAGCTAAACTTGGCCTGCTTCTCTCAAAGAAGCCTTTGGAAAGAGAAGGGGAGGCCCTAACCACCTTAGGAAGAGAGGGAAGAACAGCCACCTGAGAAGCCCCTCAGCCTGGCCTACTTCCCCTGAGAGGACACATCTTGTAACAGTAAAGTCTCTCCTGAGACTCCAAAGAAACTCCTGGCAGAACCTCCTCCGGCTCCACTGAGTTTTCTAGAGAACCGACGTCCGTGGACTGTCGGTTCTTCAACCTAGGCTTTGCTGCTTTGTCCTTGCGCTTTTGGGTCGGGCGCTACGTCGGAGCATCCGGATCGGCATTTTAGTCAATTACAACGCTCCCAAAAACTAACCTGGCACAGTCTAACCTTCTCTTAATAGTGCTTGTTATTAAATCTAGCACAAGAGCGGCATCCAACAACGCTGTCGTGCTCAGGCTCCCAAACAAGGTATACACAAAGTAGGAGGTAATCCCTATGAGGTATCTGTTTCCCACAAGAAATACAAGTTGGTTCACTTTTTCTGACATCCGGTTAAATACTGAGGCAAGAAAACCAAAATATTCCAACGGGGTACTTAGCCAACTTTGATTCGGGTTCGAAACCTCTGACTTCAGAAACTTTCAGGAACGCCAACCTGCTTTTTCACTCGCTAGTAAAATTGCTTCTGCATCGGACCATGCGGCAAAAAAGACTGAGGATATGACGCCCGGTCAGCGCATTGACAGTACCCTGGACGCACTGACGCCGCAGTCTAATGCGCCCTGACCGATCGTCAATATACTTTGGTATTCGGGCCGACTGGACAGCGGACTACCCAATAGTTAGGACTGCAGCAATGTGGAATGAAGAACATCAGAAATTTCACAGTCCTGATCAGAAGAATCAGAAGGAAAATCAGTCCTAGGTCTCTTAGAGGGGGAAGGGTGGCTTCCCCTGATTAGAGTAATAAGGTCTTCAGCCATTCTTATCATTTGTTTTTTAAGCATAGGGGCCTGACCATGCGGTCTGGGTGTCAGTTTTCTAGGCATGGATCGAGTTTTAGGCCTTGAAGAAGAAGATGGCATCGGTTTAATATGCAAGTCAGTAGGCCTGAATACACCCTCAGGAGCCGGTGCCTGCACAGCGGCTCCGGACCCATCCAAGGTAGAGACATCCAAAGGTCCCACAGTTGAAGAAGCATCTCGCGGCATACCGGACTTTGAATGGGACTCAGTAGAGGCCTGCGAATCTGAAGTAGCGGGTATCAGGGGCTGCGAAAGCACCTCACTGAGTACCAGCGAAGTGGTGACTAGCTTTGGAGAAGCGTCGTCGGCAGCTTTGGACCTATGTGGTCTATCTCTGTCTTTATCTTTACGTTTTTTCAGAATGTCAGTAGTCGGGTGGCTTACCAAAGCCATTTCTGGATAACTGAACCAAGTATCAAAATATTTAGATGCGTAAATGAAACGATGACGAATAGTACGAGGTTTGAATAAAGCACAAAACCGAGAGCGAAGTACGTCATGGTCTGGGCCTAAGCAAGGAATGCAGTATGAATGAAAATCTTTCTGAGGTATTTGCTTTCCACAAGAAATACAATTAACTTTTACTGACATCGGTTTAGAGCAAGAAAAAGATTCCCCAATTTATGCTAACTAGACAACTGTACTATGTTCAGTGTGTTTCAGTGTTGTAGTAATAACTCCTTGGGATGATTCCCAAAGTTAAAAGTTGACAGGTTGGGAAAAAAACTACAGTGAAGCTAGAAAACCCTGCAATACTGCAGAGGTGAACCTAGCTCATGCTCTAGAGAAAGAGGACAGGATGTAGTACTTAGTAAAGCTGTGAAGAGAGGACCAGGGGACTGCCTCCAGGATTTCTTTGGTGGATACCACCCTGATGAAGGCAGCTGTAGCATCTATGTCCAAGTGAAATATGTTGCAATATGCTGTGGCACCTATTTTCCATGTTTGTAACAAAATTTGATACGGATAAAGATCCACTTGAAAATGGTCTGTTTGTTGACTAGAATGCCCAAATTATTAGATACAAAGATCACAAACAATTGATCTGATTTCCTGAAATGTTCTGTCATGTCAAAGTAATACTGAAGTTGCCTATGGATGTCCAAAGTGTGAAGAGTCCAGTCTCCCTTGTTTTGTGGGTTTAAGAAAAATGCAGAGAGGTGAATGGCTTGATTCAGAAAGATTTCAGTGCCCACCATGCGCATAAAGGATGGGTTGCGTCTCAGGGACACTGCCTGGGTTAATCCTGAGAAAAGTTTCTGTACACATAAGCGCTTGCAACTCAGATTCTCCTAGCTCAGGTGATAGCCATGAAAAATGCAGTTTTTCATATTAGGAACGTTTTGTCTGCAGATACTGCTGGTTCAAAGGATAGAACAGTAAGCATCATGGGGGCCTGAGGTGGTGATACCGTTAAGAAGTGCTTCATCGTAAGGTTAGAAAACAGAGGAGCCTGCATGGACAGACAGGTAGATATGGCAGATGCACGAATTTTAATGGAAGAATAAGAAAGACATTTTCTAAAAAGCTGAACCAAGCAAGACAGTACCAAGGTTAGTTTTGCTGACAAAGTTTGTCTTGCACTATGGAACTACAGGAGACAGACGTTTTGCAAAGACTACGGGAGCAGTAGTCAGACCAAAGGACAATGCATAGAACTGATGATGCTTTCTACCTGGTCTAAAGCAGAGGTACCTCCTACAAAGTCTTACTAGGGAAATATGAGGGTAAGAGACTTTTAGCTCTAGAGTGATCATATAAGCCTGGGGAGAAAGCATGGTCCGGAGTTTTTGAAGAGTTAATATTTTAAATTTGAGGACCCTCATGAATCTGTTTAGCTGTGACAAATCTAGTGTTGTTCTCCGGGTGCCTTATTTTCTTAGTACCAGGGAACACCTGCATAGTACCCAGTGATATGAATGACCCATTTGTCCTAGCTAATGTCTAGCCATCTGTCTAGAAGCATGAAAAGTCTGCCTCCTAATTTTGAAGGTGGGTTAGGGATACGGCTGGGGTAGGACTTATGGGTGGGAGAACAAAGAAAGGGCTGATTAGTCATGGCTGCAACATTCCGAGTCCCTGGGGTTGGGATCTGGTAGACCTGGTTCCTTGATCAATTTGCCATCTCCTTTACCTCTGTTGCTTGTCCCTCCTGATTCTCCTTCCTCTTTACCTTAGGGAATGCAGAGGGCCTATATAGGCTG
>NW_025054385.1:0-8169 GCF_019279795.1 Protopterus annectens
AATGCAATATGATTCTCCTGCTACATTCCTTATACCAGCATTATTATTATGTTTATTATTTGCATACAATCACAATTGTGAAATATGACTTTACAATAAAAAGTTGAAAGATTGGACTTTTGTTCAATTTGCTAAACCTGTGGGGAATGAAATGCATATACCTCACTTTATGTTATAAATGTTTGGAAGGAAGCTGAGGGAAGGAAAGAAAAAAAAAACTAAGAAAAGTAACTGTAAGTAAAACAATTTTTGTTCTTAGTATTTGTATGGAACGAATTACGTTATATAATAAACTGTTTATAGTTATTGTAATTGATAAAAATACTAACGTAAATAAGTGCATTTTTTCTTATTCTTTTTCATCTTTTGTACTTTTAGGAAATGTAAGCAATACTATGTGAAAAAAGTAGAAAGGCTGGACAAAACCAAATTTTAGTTAATATGGTGTAATCTTGGGTTGTTGAGCGGGGAAGAGTGCACAGAATATAATATATATAGAAAGAGAGTTGATATTTTCTCTCTTACTTTTGCATAGGTGAATATCTGGATTAAGACCATTGGCTTAAACTAATAACAAGTTTTTTTGTGTGTGTGTGTGTGTGTGTGTGTGTGTGTGTGTGTGTGTGTGTGTGTGTGTGTGTGTGTGCACATGAGTGTGAGTGTGTGTTTATGTGTGCATGGATGTGTGTGTCATTAAGCAAGCAAATAAGAGGATGCTGAATGTAATAAAAAGTTTTCCTTGGGCAAATAAATGTTCAGTCTAAGTTGAAATATTTGCAAAGCAGTTGAGTTGGTAGTTATGCTTCCATGGAAACAGGCTGAATATAGCAGGATGCAATAAAAGTCAGAAAGTTTTTTAAAGCTAAAAGCTGTTTTCTGAAAGTATATAATGTGTTTTTTTACATATTGGAGGGGAATGCAAATCAAAGAAGAACAGACAGCAACTAGTATTAGAAGGAGCACTGGCTGCAACAAGCATCTTAGCATGGATAACCTTAATGTTAGGGTAAGTTATGCCTATGTGCGTAGCTGACAGTTTAGGACAATTGTACCTTTCAGGAGTATTAAACTTCATTATTTGAAGATGTACATAGTTTTGTGATTTTTTTTAATTAGTTAATAGGTTATGAGGGTAATCTGGGTGTGTTTTTTTAAGATTTTCACTAAAACAAAAAGTATCGTAAAGATGTGAAACACCTTCAGATGGAGATGGTGAGAGACAAATATTTAAAAGGTCAACCTGACAAACATTAGTGGATGCATGTAACACAAAAGCAGAAAATAGACATTTTAAAAAAGCTGTCATATAAAATAGGTAGAAATAATAAATTCTTATTATAATGGTGACACTAAACATATTTTGGAATGTGAATGTCCTTACATATATCGACAAAATAGTATTGAATTATATTGAGAAAAGCAGAGTGCAAATAACAGTGCTACAGAAGACACATTTTGAAACAAATGGGCACGTGAATTTGATAAAGAAAATATTTTAGGATGGCTATTCAAGGCAAAAGGAAAAGCAGAACAGTTACATTAATTGCTAGAGAAGCTCAAGCACTGATAGAAGGGGAAAAGATAGTAATGGAAGATTTGCAGTAGAAAGAGGCTACTGGCAAGGGTGGAGGATTATGCTTGCATGTACTTGTATTCCTCCTAAAACTGTTATTATGGAGATTAGAAACAATTGGGGAAAATAATCAACTTCCAAGAGGGAATATTGCTTATAGATGGAGACTGGAACTTGATTTGCAACAATGAGGGTGTATCTGGGGGATATAGAAGGAAAAAAAACAACAAAACAAGGTTGATCTCTGAAGAACTTTGTGAAAATATTTGCTGTGGAAGATGTGAATTCAGTTGTAGGAACTTTGAAAAAATGTACATATTATTCCTAAAGGTACAATACCTGGATTAGACTAGACAGGAATTATATTTCGCAGGAACATGTACATTTAGATGAAAGCTTTGACACACATCCAATAACTATTTCAGATCATGCACCAATAACAATTAAGATATATATGCAGGCAATGAAGTAAGAATGAGAAACTGCTGCTTCCCCACCTACCTGTTAAAAAGAGAAAAATTTAAGGAATAGAGAATTGTTAGGGTAGATAGAGATTTATTCAGATGCTATGGCTAGTGAGAGGAATAAAATAAAAGTGGATTTTAAAAATAAGGTGTAAATAAAAGAAAAAGAGATATGATAATAAGCAACATAAAATGTGTAAAAGGTGCTGACAAAAGATAAAGTATTGCAGAATAAGGGGAATCTCTCATTGAAGAGTAGGCACAACTTTAAAGTGCAAAACAGAAAATATGGGAGGATCTGAATAATATGCATGAGTTTTGAAAGATTGCTGTTAACCAACTGTTTTTGATAACAACTCCAGAGCACAAAACTGTTATCACAGTGAATTAGGGAATAAAAAGCAGAATGGGCTGTTGCCAAATGTAGGAAGCCTATAACATGAAAAATAATCAAGATCCTGTAGAGGTATTAGAGATATGTTGGAAATGTTATGAACAATTATGTAAAGGGGCTGAATGTGGAAATCAAGAAAAAGTACAAATTGGAATGTTTATGGAAGACTTAAGTATGTCAAGCTAATAGTAGGTGAGGCTCAAGAATTAACAGTTAAATGAGGTGATGAGATACAACCGGTGAAGTATAATCATTCTACAGGAAAGTCCCCAGGAATAGATGTTATTCCTGTGGATGGTTAGAAGCTAGGAAGGAAGAAAAGTAAAAATGATCTGCAGGATTTTAACAGGATTTTAAAAGGGGTAGGGGCAATGTGATCCTGGAAGTTGTTATACCTAAAGACATTAAAGGCCCATCAGGCACAGCTTAATATAGGTCCATTTCAGTTTTAAACCATGATTATGAAGAGTTCATGTCTATAATATCTAACAGAATGCCAAAGCTATTGACAAAATCGATAGATTTGGATAAATGGGGTTTTGTGGAGGGCTTGCAAATATTTGATAACATTAATAGAACAATGATGATCTAGAGGGAAGCAGAATGGTGAGTCTTGATGCAGCAAAGCATTGGTCAGAGTAAGCTGAAATATTATGAGTAGGGCAGTGGAAGACATTACATTTATTTTTTTCCCCAAAATCTCTTTATTTCAATTTTCTTTTTTCCCAAATAATAACAACAATACAATAACTCAAAAACACAAATAAACAATACAAATACATATCTAAAGAAAACAGACAACAATCTCGTTTCGATAAAATTATATATATATATATATATATATATATATATATATATATATATATATATATATATACAGTAGAAGTCACTACATTGTCAAGTAGAGTATGAGAATTCTTATGTTCATTTAGTCTCATAAGGGATAGTGGAATGGGGATAGTCTATATAGAAACTAAAGATAGAAATTCAACCATTTATTGTATGGTTAGGGAAAATATCTAGATACACATATACTAAGAGAAGGAGGAAGATGCAAGAAAACTGGTTATACTACATTCATTTCTTATTAAAAGGTTAGCTTTTCATGTCAATTTGTGGGCGAATTGTATTTGTCAAGAATTATATCTAGTAAGTAATCCCAATATTTTTGGTAATAGCATTTTTTTTGTTTGTTTTTGAATAAACTAATTTGTGAGATGAGATATATTTGATAGCAAGATTGCTAAAATATTTCCATGTTATTGGTTCCAATTCTTTGTAATAAAGAATTTAATAAGGGCACACATTGTAATAAAGACGTGTATTAATATTTTTGGAAGTTGATTGATGTTAATGTGCAATATAGCTGTCTCCCATGTAAGGGTTGATTTTTCATATCCCATCTTCTCTAATCTTACTCTCAAGGAACACCATAAGTTGTGCATCTTAGTACAGTTCCACATGACATGCAAAATATCAGCTGTTTGAGCCAGACAATGGGGACATATAGGCGAAAAGTTAGGATTTAATTTATTTAATTTAGATAAGGTATATTATAGATTGTTATTTACCATAATTTGTGTATATAACAGCTTCTTGAAAGAAATGAATTTGATTGCATTTTCAATGGCTAGTTTCTTATTTTCTTCAGTCAGTGATTGATTTTTTGTTTGCCAATAGTTTGAAAATAATAAAAAATTCTGATGTTTTGCACTCATTACAATTTTATAAGTTCTAGAAATTGTTTTCCCTTTAATTGCAAATTTTTCAAGTATTAATTTAACTAAATTTATGTTCTGTAAGTCAGTGTGTATTTGTGAGAATTTAGCATTTATAAGATGGTGAAGTTGGTTAAGGATAATACTATATTTCTTAGGAAGTTTGAGTTCAAGTCTCATTTGCCCCGTATTAGAGTCTTTCCATTGGTATATATCCCATATTGTGCAGTCTTTTATCAGGGGGTAGTTTGTTAGATTTATGGGTTTATTATTTATTAGTAGATTAGGATTTAGGTGTAGGAAGACTTTACATTTATGACACAATAATAAGGTTATGTAGGAGGGTATATGAGGGATTGGAAGCAAAAACTATAGTAATAAGGTTGCTCTGTGCTAAGCTGTGTTTGAATTAGAAGAACCAGGCAGAGGTGTCCTCTTTCCCCTTTATTTGCATTATATTTAGAGAAATTGGCAAAGAAAATAAGGGAATTAAAAAGTATATAATTGGTATGGTAATCAAGAAAAGTTGGCTTTATTTGTAAATGATATAATTTTATACCTAATAAAATCATAAAAGGACTATATTAGTGTTGTGGAACATTCTGAGACAATTTCAAGTTTTTTTTCTAGGATATAAAATCAATGCAAATGAAATTAAGGCTATAGCTGTAAAGTACCCAGACATGAACTGGTTTCGCAAAACCTATATATAAGGATTTATATACTGGTCAGGCATACTTTTTATCAACAAGATGAGAAGCTGTAAACAGTAATAAATAACGAGTTGAAAGATGTTATATGGGAGGAGAAGAGGGCAAGGGTCAAGTGGGATGAGGTGATTCTTCTAATAGAGCAAGGTGGTTTAGGATTACTTGATTTGTTGGGATGTGTTAGATCTACACAGTTAAGGCTCATATACATAGTGTAAGAAGGAAACTATAATTCATAATGGAAAGGGATGAGGATGATGAAGCAGGGGAAAAATTCAAAAAACGAGAGAGAGAGAGAGAGAGAGAATGGGATTTTGGATGCAGATCCAGAAGGAGAATAGCAGCAGCCAAAAATAATATTATACTCATAAAGTGGCAGAAAGTATTTTAAGAATTAAGTCAATGTGATAATGGAAAAAGGAGATTCTACCAATAGAGGTGACTGCAATTAGGGGTACAAAGAGGGGGCAATTTAATTGAGAAAATTGTCAAATGGACCTAAGTATTGGCAGCAAATAACTAGAGAGGGAAGGATACTAGAATGGGAAGAAGACAAGATGACATTTAGATTACAGGCTAGAGACTAATATCAGGGTACAGGCAAAGAGAAATGGATATAGGAATCCTAAGTGAAATACCTGTTCTGGTAGAATTTTTAGATGAATCTAGAACAGACGTTGTTAATAAGCAGGGTATATAAAATATTGCAAGATAGCTATAGGAATCAATCTGAGGGAGTTAGAAAACATTGGGAAGAGAGACTGGATAAACAATTCACAAGGGAAAATTGAGAGAACACACTTGTGGCTCCCAGATATGCAACAAAGTCTAGAAGATTTAGGATTTTGGTTGAATGCATTTCTATAGGTATTTCCTACCACAAGCAGACTCAAAGGGATGGCATATGTTGGAGATGTGAGTGGGAAGAAATAGGTAACTAGGAATGCATGTTTTGAGAGTGTAATTAGTTGGCAGACTATAAAATTCTACTAGCAGAGTACTCTGTATGAAAGATTGGGTGAGTAAATGGGTACAACTATGGAAATTATAATAATTATTATTAGTATTAGTATTATTATTATTTTTATCATTTTTTTCTGCTGGGATAAAGGAAATTAATTGTATAGACATAGGAAGGCCTTGTTAAGTTTAATTCTGGTGGCTGCCAAAGAAAAAACAATTACTAGAAAATAGAAATCAAAGTCTAAACCAACTGTACATTAAGAAGCGAATAGTGCAGCAGAGATAAATGAACTGCGAACTACATAGAAAAATGGAAATTGTGGGAACAATACATGCATACTATTGTTTTGGATGTGGAGTGAAGTTTAGGGAGGGCAGGAATTGAACAATTTATGCAATGTTGTATTGATAAAAACTTTATAAAAACATATATGTGATGTATAATGTTTGTAACTGTGAGCCTGTTAACATGGTTTGCTTTCTTTTATATAGTTGTCCTATGTATTATGTGTAATTCAGTAAAGGGGTTTAAAAAAGGCAATCCACCCTGGTGTAATCCCAAATGAAATAGGTTGTAGAACAAAAGAAAAAAGTCATAGTTAAAATTTGGAAGTGTAACAGGAAAAATAAAGATAAAGACTCTCTCACCAAACTGAACAGACAAGTAAGAGCTCTAATTACATCCAAAAAAAGCAATAGTGCCCCAGGCTAAGGGCAATCATAAGATCTTCTTTAGCCATGTCCAAAACATCAAAAGTAGCATACAATAGTGTGTCACACTGTTGGTAAATCGAGTGATGTTTACAGATGCAGGATATATAACAAATCTTCTGGCTGTCAAATTCACTCCAAATTTATACCAACCACACCCCATTCCCCCCAAAAGGAATACCATCTAAGAGAATCTCTCCAACTATCTGAAGGAAGCAGGTCTTAGATGTTCTTTCTCAAGCCAAGAATACAGCTTTGATGGCGCTGATAATATCCCAAGATGTCTCCTAGAAATCCGGAAATATGACCTATCAGGTCCAATGAATTCACTATTCAGGCATTGCATGCCAGAAGCTTCATAACAGGTGAAATGAAGAAGGATATGATCATCCCACTGCCACAGGTGGACCACCAACAGATCCTGCCAGTTACAGACCCATTAGTCTCACTAGCCTCATATGCAAAGCCATAGAAAGAATTACCATGGAAATGATTAACAATGACATAGAAATCTTCAGACACTGAATCCAACCCAGACTGGTTTTGTCAATGTCAGGTCATGCATACTGAACCTAGTGGACTTCTTTGAGAACAACACAAATGCAAATGGTGAATACTGCCTAACGTAACCTGGCTAATGCCCTTGATTCAATATCCCACATGGGCATTTGCAGGATCATAGGAGGTTACTAGGCTAATGTATCTAGGGCCCTTAAAAACCTAGTCAAGTTCAACCCTTGTTCTCAAGAGTGTCGCCTTGAAGCAGATACTAATATCAGTGCCTATTGCCTCTGTCCAAGAGGTACACAGGGACACAGATGAAACCCCCAGGGATCTACCTGTGTCCCTCTTGTAAACTAACTCATGGAATTAGACATAACCCCCTATGCAACTCACTGGATAGACAACTATCTCACAGACTGGACCCAAAGTAATATATGACTGGTGCCAAAGCCATGGCTTAAAAGTCAGTGCCAACAAATACATAATAGCACCTTGTCAGAAGATGATCACCCAACAAACTACATCATTAATAAAGCACATCTAAAAGTAGACACAGTAGTCAGGGATTGGGGTCTTGTCTTGTTAGTAACCCAGCTTTTGACCAATATATGTCTAAGGTTCCAAGAAAATTATTCCGTGTCACTCAACTTATAAGTAAAGGCCTGGCGTCCAGGTTCAGGGAAGTCAATATGTCACTGTACTCACCCATCATCAGACTAATTACTGAGTATAATGCCCCCTTCAATATCTACCTAACCAGGCAGAAGCAACAACTGATATGTCCACAGATGTACTTCACAAAATGAATACAGGGCATAAACACAATGTATTATGCAGAATACCTCAAAGTCCTGTCTCTATACTCAAGTTTTCTACAGACTGCTGAGAGGCAGTTTATGCCTTGCCTGGCATACATAGCATAATTGGCTCTTGCTCTGATGGACCTTTTGCATACACAAAATAAACAGCTACCAGTACTACCAAATCTAAGGATTTAAACTTTGCTTGTGACTTAAATAGGAAAGCAGGTATATATCTCAGAGAATCTCCATTCTCTGGAATGAGCTTCCCATCCATCAATCTCAAAAGAAGAATTCTCCATTCTAAGCATATAATTACAGGTATTGAAACT
>NW_025054386.1:0-9668 GCF_019279795.1 Protopterus annectens
TAAATCTATGAGTGTGGCCTGGCCAAAGAGAACTTCAATATTTGAAGTTGTACATAGTTTTGTTTGTTGGTATTAGGGAGGTATTGGGGTTTGTTTTTTGTTTGAATGCTTTCAATAAAAAATATTATATGATGTGACATAGGCTCAAATGGATATGACAAGAAACAACTATATAAAAATTTAACCTGCCAAAGAGTGTATGCATGTAACACAAAAGCTGGAACAAAACATTTAACAAAAAAGGTGTTATACATAAAAGGTGAGAATAATAACTTTTTAATACAGTGATGCTTTCTATAATGTCTTTAAATATCAACAGTCTCAAACATAAATACAAAAACAAAGAATGGTGAACTATATTAAAAATGTAGAGTGCAAATAGCTATGTTACAGGAGACACACTTGGAAAGAAATGAACATGTGAATTTGATAAAGAGAGGTTTTCAGGATGGTTATTCAGAGGAATATCTGGGACAAAGGAAAAGAGGAGTATTTATATTAAGTGTAAGAGGAGCTCCAATAGTGATAGAAGAGGATAAAACATAATAATGGTGGATTTGTAGTGCTAAGTGGCTACTGGAAGGGAGAAGGATTACACTCTCATGTATTTATATTCCACCTAAAACTGCTATAATGGAGCTTAAGAAAATTCTGGGAGAAATAATCAGTTTTCAGCAAGGAATGTTACTTATAGTGGGGGACCAGAATTTGATTTGCAGCAGCAAAAATGTATGGGGGGGGGCAGAGAAGAGAAAGTATAACAAAAGGGGGTAGATTTTTGAAGAAGTTTATGAAAATATTTAACTTGGAAAATGTGAATTCAGTAATAGAGTTTGGAGTGATTTTACGTTTTATTCCCCAATATATAAAAACTGGGCTAGGCTAGCCAGAATTTGCATTTCACAGGAACATGTGTGTTTAATTGGAAGTCTTGATATGCACCCAGTAACTAGTTCAGATCATGCTACAATAATAACTAAATAAAAACACAGGGTAATGAAATAAAAATGAGACAGTGGCACTTTCCCACCTATCTGTTGAAAAGAGAAGAATTTAAGGAATGGGTAATGGAGATTATTCAGGAACTATTCAAGAGGACAGAAATTACTTCTGAAAATACAGATAGTGAGTGGGATAAAATTAAAGTGAAGTTTAAAAATAGGATGGACATAAAAGAAAGGGAGCTATGCTTAAGAAGTAACAACAACTATTTAGAGGGACCAACAAATGTTAAAGTATTGCAGAATGGGGGGAATCTCAGAGAACAAGAAGAGGATCAACTGCAGAATGTTAAGCAGAAAATAAAGGATTACCTTGATAATATACATGAGTTTAGAAAGATTGCTGTTAAGCAATAATTTTTTGATAATAACACTAGAGCACAAAAACTTTTAGCACAACAACTCAGGCAACAGAAAGTAGAAACGGCTATTGTTAAGCTCAGGGAGCCTATAACAAGGGAGATAACAAGAGATCCTGTAGAGGTATTAGAAATATTTCTGAAACTCTATGAAAGCCTATATAAAGCAGAGAAATATGGAAATCAAGAAAAGATACAAATGGAAATGTTTATGAAAGAATTAAATATGCCAAGATTAGAGGTAGATGAGGCTCAATTATTAATGATTAGAATAGGAGGAGATGAGATAAAAATTGTGATGCATAGCCAATCTACAAGAAATTCCCCAGGAATAGATGGTATTCCTGTGGAAGTTTGGAAGCCAGGAGGGAAAAAATGATAAAGATCTGGAAGATTTTGTTCAACAGCATTTTAGGAGGAGGAGAAGTGCCAACATCCTGGAAGAAAGCAGTGGTAGCTGTAATACCTAAAGCGGGTACAGAGCCATCAGATCCAGCTTCATACAGGCCCATTCCAATACTAAACTATAATGAATAAAGAGGACCAGTGGAGTGAATGCTCAACGGAACAACAAGCTCAAAGATAATGGTTAAAAACAAACACCGCTGAGCAAAACAATGGAGGATTGCAGTCTCATTTAAATCACAAGTAGCTCCTAAATCCAATAGCCAATGATGTCAAATAATAATAATCCAAGTGCAGGCAATAAGTATGTAAAAGCAGGTTTATTAATAAAAGGAGGTGAGCGCATTACATAAGCTTCTTCAGACCTATACAACTAAACTATCTATAAACATCAGTTTAAAAAGCCAAATGGCGCCCAAAATCCTGTCCATTATTTAAAGGCACATAGCTCATTAAAAATATCAAGTAAAAAGTCATATATAAAATTCCTATACATCATTATAAAACAGGACGGCATTTCAAGACAAAACCATTCATATTCATATCCATTATTAAAATAAATGAATCAAAAGTATGTGTGTCAAATGGGAATAATAACACAACTATCAAAAGCATTAACAGAGCATCTATGCATATAAAGGTTCCAAAAAAGACCCTACTAATACACAAAGTAAAAAAACTCTTCATAGCCTCTTAACATCTTTTTGGACAATAACCTTCTTGATTTCAGCAAAAGGTCGCAGGGGAACCCTTCCATTGAGACCTGGGGTGATGTCTGCCCTAAACTTAATAATCCAATGGATTTCCTGGTCTCTGTGTAATTGTTGATGTCCCCTCTCCTGTATGTCCTTGAGATCTGTTCCAAGATCCTGAACTTAAAACGATGCTCTTGACCTTTGTCATTAGTATGTTTGGATAGTGCATTATGTGTAGTCACCTCTCCTTGTGTGTGGTATATATGCTCACGAATCCTATCCCTCAGTGTCCTATTGGTCTTGCCTACATAGTAGGCTGGACAGACTAATACCCAGCAGGCTAGATAGACTACGTCTCTGGACATACAATTGCTCCCTAGGTCCTGATGTAGTAAATACCCCGAACCATATGGATATTGGAAGACAGGGTCGGTTTCTATATATGAGCAAAATTACATTTGTCAGCATGTGGTCATGTAAAGGACCCAACAAAGCAGGTGGATCATTGTGGACCCTTTTTGGGTACAGAGCAAACTCTTTAAATTCTTTTTGTTCGATTAAGCGAATCTAGGTCGAGTGTACCTGTAAGGCTCTTAATGGTCGGGTCAACTGATAAAAACATGCCAATGCTTAGAGAAAATGTTTTTAAGTGTACTCTACATCCCTGGTGTAGAAAGATGGGAAATGCAATTCCATTGTCCCTCATTAGAACCGCCCTCTTGGCTATCCAAGCCATCACTGGCCTCTCCTTATGCGTATATCTGCAACAGCACCATCTGAAATCATGGTTTCGCTTCTGTCTATCCTCCTCAGATTCTGTGCCCGCCATCCCTCTGGGAGATGTCTAAGTGAGTCATAACCACGTTCCTCAGTTTGCTGCTGAGATCTCCTGAATTCACATGCCAGATGACTGTCTAGGGGTGTATATCTAGACATCTGCATTGATTGTCCCTTCACTATGTTCTTGTAGCATACACTTAGCCAGGATGCATGCTCGAAGCGATGCAGCAGTGTGTTCTATAGCAGGTCTTCACGGTAGACACCCTGCGGTTGACTATCCCACAGGGTAGTTTGTCAACAAAGACATCTAAAAAGGAAATAGTGGGTCTTCGACTCAATCCATAGTAAACTTCAGAAAGGTGACAGACATGTTGATCTGTGTAAAAAAGGACTCTAATTGTATTATAGAGCCACTCCACACAAGGAAGAGATCATCCACAAAACGCCTATAGAATGGGTACTTAACTCCTGGTACAAACTATTCTGAAACAAGAAACTATGTTCCCACTCTGCCATTGTTGAAGTTGGAGTGTGCTTGTTGGCACAGGAAGTGCCCATAGCTACGCCCATCCTCTGCAGAAAGATCACTTGTCATGGGAAACAAGAAGAGATTGGATTCTAAAATAATAGCCAACAACATAAGAATCAAATCAACATCATGTACTTCAAAGGAAGGTCAGTTCTCCTCAGATATGCAACTCTACCATTGCTCTGCCTTCCTCATTGGGTATAACTTAAGTAAATAAGGACTGAGCACGTCCATGGTGACCCATAGCGAGGGTCTTCAGTCAGAACAAGTGTTGTTGATATATTGGTAGAAATCCAGCAGAAACTGTCTGGTATCCTTAAGAATGAACCTCCATTGGCATCAACCAATGGTCCTGAAGTTGTGCCTCTCGACAAAAAGTGACAAGGGTTCCAGTTGACCACCCTCTGCCTGCAACTATGGGTAAATTAAGAGGTGGACGAGTGAATCTTATGGATCTTTTGGGAGACCCTGAATGGTAGGTAATAGGGGATGAACCACATTAAAAAAAGCTCATATAAAAGAGGTGTCAATAACACCATTGTCAAAAAGACCAAAATAATGTGGAGCGTATGCTCTCAGCTGATGTTGTATCGACCTTATCATTGGTAATAGGAACATAAAACTTGTCATCAGCCAACATTAGCCCAGCATATCATTATATCTGTCCATGTCAAAACTACAATCCCACCTCCCTTTGTCTATGCGGAATCGGATAATAATCTCTCCCTGTTGTTGCGTATTGTGTAGAGTCCAAGGCCCCTCGTTGTATAAGGCTGAAGGTTATATTTCCTTCTCCTATTGCCATATTCTGACCCATTCAACCTATATATCTCATCTTCTACCAGTTTGCTATATGCCGCAACCAGAGGGTGTATGTCGGAGGGAGAGAATGTAACTAGGTGTCCACAAACACAGTGGTGTGTTAGCAACTTCATCTCTCAATGTGCTATGTTGTGAAGAAAACCCTTTCAGGGACAAATTTCTGACAAAAAAGCTTTAAAGTCTCTTAAAGTCTCTTACGTGATTCATCTACTGTCTGAGGTTGGAATAAAAGTGAGACCCTTGGAGAGGACTTGTGTGACTCATGTTCCCAGTCAAAAACATGACTGACAAATTGAACCACGAGTCCTAATGCTTCCCCTCCCACATTTTCTTCTTGATTGTCCGGTTGGATGGTCTAGATCCGGCGAAAGTTTCCTCTTGTATCTCCCCTGTGGCATTCTCCTAAACGACTTCTCCCTCGTTCGTGGGCACCCTGATGGGAAAAAGGGTGTCTGCCATCCCTCTGAAGGGAAGAGTGGGTAAGAGAAGTGGGGAATCAAGGGGGAGATAAGATCCCGCTCCATTCGGAACTCTATTCGATGCATAGTGGAGGAAACTTTCCTCCTGACGAAACTGGTTCAAGAAAGCGGGACAGATGGTTCCAGCCCTGCTGACTAGAGGTCTGAAGCCCTTACTGACTGAATCAACATTGGCTTCCCAAGTGGGTGGTGGCAATGTCGGCTCCAGCACAGAACTGGCCGTTCATTGGGTGCCAGCTGTTGGCAACGGTACCTACACGACCAGCTTGGTCTGTAAGGATGGCTGGAGCCAATGTTGCTGTTGGAGCCAGTGTATGGTGACTTCTGTCCAGGCATGAACCAGGAAACTAAATCCGATGCCTGCATCGATTACATCTCTGTTGGGAGCACAGTCCATGGTCCCTGAGTCACTGTTATTCCCTGTGGTGATGGGAGGAAGGGGTACATATTTCGGGGCCTGAATTCGGAATGCAACTGTTGGCGTATTATTGGTGCTAGTTGATCATTGTGCCTGGGCCAAGTGAAGATGTTGCCCAATCGGAAATCCGTCGGTCCCGCTGCAACTTGGCCTTTTCACCTGATTCAGAAAGGCGCCCGCTCATAAACCGAGAGCATTGTCCAACAAACAGATAAGGTTTGGTCTACGCAGAGACCCGTTTGAAACACATTGAGTATCTGTCATTCTTTCGCCTCCTGACATCTTCTTTGAGTTTCTCCTCTAACGGGAGGAAAGAAAGCATTCATGCGAGTTTTTCAAATATTTGGAGAAGCTTACCTCAATATTAAGCTGTTGCCAATCATACAGTAGCTCCGGGTAGAGGTGCCAGTAGTCGGCATCTTCAATGGCCCTAAGTCCCTCTAGGCACCAGAAGCCTTGGCGCTGTAAGCAAACCTCTCAAATGCTGTCTCTGGGTTTGGCATGCGCTTTTAGTTTTAAACAAATCCTGCTCCAGATGCTCCACTGCTCGACGAAATTTGGCCCTTCACGATCATAATCCACAGGTACTAGGTGGAGGCCGTTGAGCCAACACGCTCTAACCTTCTACGAATAACGCCAATGGATCTAATATTCCAGTGCTGCAAGCAGTCTAAAACGGTCCAAAAGACGGACATGATGTCATCGGTACTTCCTTGGTACTAGATGGAGTGTACTGACAGCTCAATAGAAGCTCGAGTCTCACTCCAATCATGCCTCCCACTGGTTCACAGATAAGCTCTAAGTGTCAATAATGAATCAAAGAGGACCAGTGGAGTGAATGCTCAACGGAACAACAAGCTCAAAGATAATGGTTAAAAACAAACACACGCTGAGCAAAACAATGCAGCATTGCAGTCTCATTTAAATCACTAGTAGCTCCTAAAATCCAATAGCCAATGATGTAAATAATCCAAGTGCAGGCGAAGTAAGCATGTAAAAAGCAGGTTTATTAATAAAAGGAGGTGAGCGCTTTTCGCATAAGCTTCTTCAGACCTATACAACTAAACTATCTTATAAACATCAGTTTAAAAAGCCAAAATGGCGCCAAAATCCTGTCCATTATTTAAAGGCACATAGCTCATTAAAAATATCAAGTAAAAAGTCATATATAAAATGCCTATACATCATTATAAAACAGGACGGCATTTCAAGACAAAACCATTCATATTCATATCCATTATTAAAATAAATGAATCAAAAGTATGTGTGTCAAATGGAGGGAATAATAAATACACTATCAAAATACATTAACTGGAGAGCATCTATGCATATAAAGGTCTCAAAAGACCCTATCTGTACAAAAGTAAAAACTCTTCATAGCCTCTAACATCTTTTGGACAATAACCTTCTTCTTGATTTCAGCAAAGGCTTCGCAGGGGAAGACCCTTCCATTGAGACCTGGGGTGATCATCTGCCCCTAAACTTAATAATCCAATGGATTTCCCTGGTCTCTGTATAATTGTTGATGTCCCCTCTCCTGTATGTCCTTGAGATCTGTCTCCAAGATCCTGAACTTGAAACGATGCTCTTGACCTTTGTCATTAGTATGTTTGGATAAGTGCATTGGTGTGTAGTAATTCTCTCCTTGTGTGGTATATATGCTCACGAATCCTATCCCTCAGTGTCCTATTGGTGCTTGCCTACAGTTTAGTAGGCTGGACAGACTTCAATGCAACAGGCTAGATAGACTACGCCCTCTGGACATACAATTGCCCCTCGTCCTGATGTAGTAAATAATTCGAACCATATGGATATTGGAAGACAGGGTGGGTTTCTATATATGAGCATAAAATTACATTTGTCGCATGTGGTCATGTAGGGACCCAACAAAGCAGGTGGATCATTGTGGACCCTTGGGTAGCAGAGCAAACTCACTAAATTCTTTTTGTTCCGTAATGAAAGCAGATCTAGGTTTAGAATTACCTGTAAGGCTCTTAATGGGTCGGGTCAACTGATAAAACATGCCAATGCTTAGAAAATGTCTTTAAGTGTACCTACATCCCTGGTGTAGAAGATGGGAAATGCAGATTCCATTGTCCTTTTATTAGAACCGCCCTCTTGGCTATCCAAGCCATCACTGGCCTCTCCTGCGTTCATGACATATCTCAACAGCACCATCTGAGAAGTCAATGGTTTCGCCTCTGTCTATCCTCTCTCAGATCTTCAATGCCCGCCATCCCACTCTGGAGATGTCTAAGTGGTCATAACCACGTTCCTCAGTTTGCTGCTAAGATCTCCTAATTCATATGCCAGATGACTGTCTAGGGGTGTATATCTAGACATCCGCATTGATTGTCCCTTCACTATGTTCTTGTATACATAGCCAGGATGCATGCTTTCGGGGAAAATCGATGCAGCAGTGTGTTCCTATAGCAGGTGCTCTGCGATAGACACCCGTGTTGACTATCCCACGGGAGTGGTTTGTCCAACAAAGACATCTAAAAGGAAGATAGTGGTCTCTCGAATTCAATCCATAGTAAACTTCAGGAAAGGTGACAGACATGTTGATCTGTGTAAAAAGGACTCCTAATCTGTGGCTTATAGAGCCACTCCACACACTGGGAAGAGATCATCCACAAAACGCCTATAGAGATGGTACCTAACTCCTGAAACAAACTATTCTGAAACAAGAAACTATGTTCCCACTCTACTGTCCTGAGTTGGGCGTAAGGCTATTATTGGCACAGGAAGTGCCCATAGTACACGCCCATAAATATCCGCTGAAAGATCTTTGTCATTCAGAAACAGAAAGTTGGATTCTAAAATAATAGCCAACAAACATAAGAATCAAATCAACATCATACTTCAAAGGAAAGGTCAGTTTTCCTCAGGATATGCACCTTTACCATTTGCTCTGCCTTCCCTCATTGGGTATAATCCGTAATAAGGACTGAGCGTCCATAAGTAGACCCATACTGAGGGTCTTCAATTCTAGAACAAGTGTTGATATATTGGTAGAAATCCAACAGAAACTGTACTGGTATCCTGTAAGAATGAACCCATTGGCATCAACCAATGGTCTAAGTTGTGCCCCTCGACAAAAAAGTGACAAGGAGTTCAGCTGGATTACACCCTCTGCCTGCAAATCTATGGGTCTAAGAGGTGGGCGTGAAGTAGCAGATCCATATGGATCTTTTGGGAGACCCTGAATGGTAGGTAATAGGGGATGAACCACATTAAAAACTCATATAAAGAGGTGTCAATAACACCATTGTCAAAAGACCAAATAATGTGGATATGCTCTCAATGATGTTATCGACCTTATCATTATTGGTAATAGGAACATAAAACTTGTCATCAGCCAACATTAGTAGCATATCATTATTATATCTGTCCATGTCAACAAAACTACAATCCCACACTCCTTTGTTCATGCGGGCCTGGATAATAATCTCCCTGTTGTTGCGCAAGAGGTGAGTCCAAGGCCTCTCGTTGTATGGGTTACTGAGGTTATATTTCCTTCTCCTATTGCCATATTCTGGACCCATTGTCCAACCTATATATCTCATCTCTTCTACCAGTTTGCTATATGCCGCAACCAGAGGGTGTGTATGGAGGGAGGGGAATGTACTAGGTGTCCTAAACACAGTGGTGTTAGCCTTCATCTCTGTGCTATTGAAGAAAACCTTCAGGGACAAATTTCTGACAAAAAGCTTAAAGTCTCTTAAAGTCTCTTCGTATCTACTGTCTGAGGTTGGAATAAAAGTGAGACCCTTGGAGTAATGCCAACACTGACAGATAAGGATCAGTTTGGTTTTGTGGAGAAGAGGCAAACATTTGACAGCATTAACAGAACACTGATGATCCAGAGGGAAGCAGAATATAAGAAAATATCATTGTTGGTGGGTGTTGATGCAGAGAAAGCATTTGACAGAGTAAGCTGGGACTTTGTGAGCACAGCAATGGAAGCATTTGCATTTTCTGAAAAAACTATAAGGTTGATTAAGAGGATATATGAGGGATCAGTGTTGAAAATTAAAGTGGGTGAGGTCCTCTCTGATAATTCCTGCTTGAACAGAAGAGCCAGGCAGGGGTGTCCTCTTTCACCTTTGTTATTTGCATTATATTTAGAACCATTGGCAAAGAAAGGCAAGGGACTCAGAAATTCAAGAGATATAAT
>NW_025054387.1:0-9099 GCF_019279795.1 Protopterus annectens
GTAACATTAAATTGACAAATCATCATTTTAGTTAGTCAGTTTAACTATATATACACTGTTATAGATGGACTGCCTCACAGTTAACATTAGAAGTCCAAAACTGAAGATAAGTTTTGCAGTTTATTAATTTAGCAAACTTTATCATACAATATTTTTTTGATGTCCACCACTATTAATAGTCACTTATTCACTTAATGTTTTTCTTTTTCTCTGATTGTTACTTTGTATTTCAGTTTCACTCTTTGAAAAAATGCATATAAATAGAGACTCAGCATGAACAATGGCACTGAATCCACTTACAGTCATACTGAATTTATTAAACTGCTGTAGTTATAGGTTCATAGATTCATAGGTGTGTATTAGGCTAAAGGCCCTGGAGCCTTTACAAGTCTAGCCCATAGGATTACCCTGGCATCGTGCCACCCGACCTTAGTTCCCAGTGCCTTTGTTGAGTAGAGCCACTGGAGTGATCCAAGGGGTGAATTTTCTATATCCCATCCACTCATCAAGATTTCTCTTGAAGAGGGCCAGTGAGATTCTCTGCTTGACATGTATGGGAAGTCTATTCCATAGCATGGACAGCCTCTGAGTTATGAATTTACAGTTTCAGCAAACAGCAGACCCACCACTGTATGCTTTTTCAAAAAAAAAATCTAGTTTGGGAACATGATCTCACTTAATATGCTTGCACTGCTCTATGTTACTTGTCATACATTTCTATGATGTGTTTAATATACATATTGTCATGCCTTTGATGTACAGATTCCGGGAGGTGACTTTTCAGGTGCTGCAAATGTTATTGCACAGAACATCACTACAGAGTGCTACATACACTGTTGAGTAATGTTCTTCCTCTGGTGGGTGGTAGTATTTTTTCCTGCTGCATTTTCACAGACATTGCACTGTGCAGTTCATAAAATTTCAGCCTCTTCAGCCTAACCTGTAAAGCAGGTTTTGCTTGAATTGTATGCAGATGAATCACCTGCTGGTATGATAGCCATTAGTGAAAAGCTAATAATGTCCCTGTGCTAAGAGGCAATAATATGATAGATGATGATAACTAGATAGATGACTGTGTCTGTGCACAAAGTACCCAGTTCTAGTAATGCGTATTTAGACGATTGTGTCTGTGCACAAAGTACCCATTTCTAGGAATACATAGTTAGATGATTGTGTCTGTGCACAAAGTACCCAGTTCTAGGATGCTATATTATGGTTTCTTTCATTTACAACTGATATTGTCACTCAATAATGTCCTGCTGTGTGGAATATTGGTGTCCACAAATGAGTTGGGATGCCATTCTTTCTTTCTTTCTTTTTTTTCTTTGGTGATAGTAGCTACAAGTAGAACTGGCATAAATATTTCACTGCCATAAACATTTAATGTACAGTTCATGCATTTGTGCATTGCAGAAGACAGTCTGGTTTTCATTTGTATAGCTACTCCATACCTGGACAGCCTCTGTCATATAGTCAGTAGGTGTACAAAGATATCCAAGGAAGTCTGGGTACTTTTGTGAATTGTGTTGGGTGTGGTGTATGTTTTTACCATATTAGTAACCTAGTTGCCAGGCTATGTTAAGTAACCCAGTTCATAGATTACATTGTCAGAGATGTGCTTGTTTTTAGAACACAATTAACCACTCAGGTATTTGTTACATTGTGCTGTCACTTACAAAAGTGGGTGGTAACATTAAATTGACAAATCATCACTTTAGTTAGTCAGTTTAACTATATATACCCTATTATAGATGGATTGCCTCACAGTTAACACTAGAAGTGCAAAACTGAAGATAAGTTTTACAGTATATTAATTTAGCAAACTTTATCATACAATATTTTTTGATGTCCACCACTATTAATAATCACTTATTCACTTAATGTTTTTCTTTTTCTCTGATTGTTACTTTGTATCTCAGTTTCACTCTTTGAAAAAAATGCATATACATAGAGATTCAGCATGGACAATGGCACTGAAACCACTTACAGTCATACTGAATTTATTAAAGTGCTGTAGTTATAGGTTCAAAGGTTCATAGGTGTGTACTAGGCTAATGGCCCTGGAGCCTTTACAAGCTTAGCCCATAGGATTACCCTGGCATCATTCCACCCGACCTAAGTTCCCAGTGCCTTTGTCGAGTAGAGCCACTGGAGTGATCCAAGGGGTGAATTTTCTATATCCCATCCACTCATCAAGGTTTCTCTTGAAGAGGGCAAGTGAGGTTCTCTGCTTGACATGTATGGGAAGTCTATTCCATAGCATGGGCAGCCTCTGAGTTATGAATTTACAGTTTCAGCAAACAGCAGACCCACCACTGTATGCTTTTTCAAAAAAAAAATCTAGTTTGGGAACATGATCTCACTTAATATGCTTGCACTGCTCTATGTTACTTGTCATACATTTCTATGATGTGTTTAATATACCTATTGTCATGCCTTTGATGTACAGATTCCGGGAGGTGACCTTTCAGGTGCTGTAAATGTTATTGCACAGAACATCACTACAGAGTGCTACATACACTGTTGAGTAATGTTCTTCCTCTGGTGGGTGGTAGTATTTGTTCCTGCTGCATTTTCACAGACATTGCACTGTGCAGTTCATAAAATTTCAGCCTCTTCACCCTAACCTGTAAAGCATGTTTTGCTTGAATTGTATGCAGATGAATCACCTGCTGGTATGACAGCCATTAGTGTGAGGCTAATACTGTCCCTGTGCTAAGAGGCAATAATATGTAGTTAGATGATTGTGTCTGTGCACAAAGTACCCAGTTCTAGGATGCTATATTATGGTTTCTTTCATTTACAATTGATATTATCACTCCAAAAACAAAAAGTATACTCGACTGACTAAAACACACCAAATAATCCAAAGAAAGTCAGTAGAGGAAACCCCAACCATGCCAACACTGTAAGCGAAATAAATCACTAAATTGAATTTTTATTGACGTTCACAATATACACTCTTAAACGTTTTCGTCATGCAGTTGCTTGACTTCATCAGATAAAAAACTGGGATTTCAGCTCATCTTTTATAGCCTTAATAAACTGATAAAACAATTAATCAATTAGTATTTAAAATTTAAAATGGTGAACATCCATTTTGAAGAATCCTTAGTTTTTAAAAAACATATTAAAATTCTTATAACATTGATATACTTTTGTGTTAATAAGAATTAACATATTTTGTGAATTTCATAAAATTGTTATGATTTATATTAAAATATGTATAAAAATAATGAATATTAATAAATAATGACAATCAAATGAACACAGATAATCTGTTGTACTTATATAATGCTGTATAAAGTATATATAAAAATTATGTGTGTGTGTGTGTGTGTGTGTGTGTGTGTGTATATATATATATATCTATATATATATATATATATATATATATATATATATATATATATAAAAGAATTTATTACATGAAATTTGATATAAATAAATAATATCTTGTTATTATATTCTACCTGCTTTAAGCTTGAGAAGTGGAGCGATAGAAATAGTATCATTTAAACCTGGGGACCTGTTAGCTTCTAATGTTATCTGCCAACAGGTTTCTTTATGTTCTAATTTAATTTCCCAAGGTCCTCCCCTATTGTCCCTGGCCATCATCTCAATAACAAAAAATGAAAATTTAGCAGATGTACATGCCAGGGTGTGGTGGTGTAGAGCATTGTTAGAATTGTTCTTAGCTATCTCATAATTATGTTCATAGATCCTTCTTTTTAGGAATCTTTCCGTTTTGCCAACATAAAATGGTTGGCATTGTTGGCATGTCGCCAAGTATATAAGTCCCTGGCTATTGCAATTGGAGTAAGAGGTTGCCCTAATCCATCTGTTTCTGGACATTAAATAGATTTTATCAGTTTGAAATAAATCTGCACTGTGTACAGGTTCCACACTTGTAAGTGCCCTTGCACTGATTTGAATATCTGTTAATAACAGTATCATGTTCAAGAATATTCTTAATGTTGTACCCTCTTCTGTATACAACATTCACATTTTTGTTCTTGAGCTTATCATGGCCAGTTATATCCCTAAAAGCTACCCACTCATCATTAATGATCTTCCTGATAATTCCAGAATTTGCACTATATTGGGTTACAAAAGCTTTACTATATTGAAAATCATGTTTCGAATGTTCACCCTGGCCCGTATTTTTCTCTAAGATACCTGTACCCAAAATAGGCTTAAATTTTTTTTGTTCTGCCTTGTAAAACCTCTTGTTTAATATTATCAATATACATGTCAGGGTATCCCCTTTCACGAAACATGTCAAAAAGTTTGACACATTCTAATTTGAATTCATTTTCATCCGAGGTCATTCTTGAAACTCTAACATATTGTCCTTTGACAAATCTAAACTTTTGGTGTCTTGGATGTGAACTGTTATAATGGATGTAACTATTAGCAAAAGTAGGCTTCCTATAAATAGCCGATTTGAAGCCACTGTCCAATATTGAAAGTGTTACATCCAAATAGTTGACCTTATTAAAATGCATCTGGTAAGTAAAAGACAAAAAATCTGTTGTATTATTTAAATAGTTTATAAATTCCGAAACCATGTCAGTTGGTCCTGTCCAAAAAATACATATATCGTCTAAGTATCTGGAATAGAAAGTCCAGTTGATCTGATATTTACTGTTCAAGACATATTTCATCTCCCAGACATTCAATATAATATCAGCATAAGTGGGGGCAAAATTAGCTCCCATAGGTACACCAGAAAGCTGTTTAAAATATTCGCCCAAAAAGTACAAAAAATTATTATTTAGTACTAATTCGGCTAGTTCAAGGGTTAGAAAAATGTCATTTTCACTTACATTAATTCTTTCTCTCAAAGCCTCTTCAAGCCACAGTAAACCCTGTTGGTACGGAATAACAGAAAAGAGATCTACAACGTCTATAGTAAGAAATACTAAATTAGGGTCATAAAATTCTGGTGTTATCTTGCTCAAAAATTCCCAAGAGTCCTTTAACAAATGGGATTCCCTGTCCCAAAGTATTTTGAGTTTTTTCATAGGTTCATAGGTTCATACTAGGCTATCTGCCCGAGGGCATTTATAAGCCTAGCCCATAGTTTTGTGGCTTACGCCACCCCTTTAGTTTGGAGAAACTATGCCCATTATTTTGCTGTGCCTCTGTCGAGCAGTGACACTGAGGTAACCCCTGGGGTGTATCTGCGATCTCCCATCCATTGGTCAAGATTCCTCTTGAACAAGGCCAGCGAGGTGCTCTGCCTCACATAAACCGGGATTTTGTTCCACAGCATAGGGAGTCTTTGGGTGATGAATCTATCCCTCCAGCACGTCCTATTAATAACCGTGTCGAGGTTTAAGTCTCCGCCCTTGTGGTTCTGAGGATCTAGATTTTTGAGATGAAGCATGTTCATCAAATCTGGGTTTGACATGGCCTTGTATGTCAGGCATAGGTCACCTCTGAGTTAAGCGGTAAGCAACTGAATATAACTGGAGTTCTTTCAGTCGGGCAGCATAAGACAGATTTTTGAGACCCTTTATCCTTTTGGTGAGGAACTTTTGTGGCCTCTCCAACTGCTGCAAGTGTCGGGTCAGATACATTCTGAATGGGGCATTGTACTCGATCATTGGTCTGATGAGTGATGAGTATAGGGAGAATATGACTTCCCTTGATCTAGATGTGAATCCCTTCATGATAAGGTGGGCAATGTAGAAGGTCTTCCTAACTACTTTAGCAATATGAGTGTCGAATGAAAGGCTACTGTCAACCTGGGTTCCCAGGTCCCTAATAACTTCTTCTGTGTTCAGGGGATTGCCACCTATATGGTAGCTAGGGGTAACCTTATTTTTCCCGAAGGGTATGACTATGCATTTCTTGGCATTTAACTTTAGGCCATGGCTCTGGCACCAGTTATCCGTTTCTGTGAGACCCTTCTGAAGGATATCTGTGTCGGATGTGTTTTCAACTACGGCGCCTAGTTTGCAGTCATCTGCAAACTTTGTCAGCCATAACCCTCCTGTGTTTGCTTGTACTTCAGAAAAGTAGATGCCAAACAAGAGTGGGCCCAGGACTGAGCCCTGTGGGACACCACTTGTGACAGGCTTTGAGTCTGACATGGCGCCAGCAACTCTGACACTGTGGGTTCTGTCACTCAGCCAGTTTGCAACCCATCTTGTAATGTATGGGTTTACATTTGTTGATGAGTTTTTCAATGATACCCGAGTGAGGTATTGTATCAAAAGCCTTCGCCAGGTCTAGGTAGGCTGTATGGACTGCCTTTCTCATCAATGGCCTTGGTGACTGTTTCAAAAAGTCAACCAAGTTTAGAAGGCATGATCTGCCTTTGACAAAGCCAAACTGGGTTGGATCCAAAGTCTGCAAGTTCCTATGTCTTTATTTATGAGATCCATTATGATCCTCTCCATGGCTTTGCAGATAAGGCTTGTCAAGCTAATGGGACGGTAATTTCCAGGGTCGGTGGAGGCATCACGCTTTGTGGAGTGGGACCACAGTCGCCACTCCACAGGTATCCTAGAAATCGTGGGTCGAGGAGAGTGAGACTAAGATTAAACAGCTGTCCTAACTGTGGGTTTAATTCCTCATTGAGTTCATGGAGCACACAGCCGGGGACACCATCAGGTCCCATGGATGCTGTGTTCTTTGCCTTGGAGAGAGCAATTCTCACCTGGGCATTAGAGATGTTTGGGGGGCTGCAATCATTTGGTATAGATATCTCTCCTTTAGGGGGGGGGGAGAAGTTTGCACTGAACCTTTCAGCCAGTACGGTGGCAATGTCTGTAGGATCAGTAATCTTCACATCATTTTGAACTAATTCTGAGCATATCTGGGAGTTTCCTCCTAGGTTTCTGACATAGCTAAAGAATGCCTTATGGTTGTCTTTAGAGTCCTTAGCTATTTTTTTCTCAAAATTAGCTTTGGATGATTTTATGAGAGCTCTTAGCTTTTTACTTATAGTGATCAGCGGTGTCTTACCTTTTAAGGATTTTGCTCTATCTTGTAGTAGCTTTCGCCTTTTGTTGTAGAGTTTGTTTATGGCTGGGGTCCACCAGACTGGACGCTTGCCTTTGGTACAAAGAGTCTTTGTTTTGCTTGGGATTGCCTGATCCATGCAGCCCTGCAGGTGCTGGTAGAAGGCATTTGTAAGTGATTCAGCGGTTTGAGTAATGTTAACCGCCGGCTCAGGGGCCTTAAAGGAGACCACACTAGTCTTTAGAAGTGTGAAGTCGGCTTCGAGAAGTTCTTTACTGTGGTCTTTTTCATTTTGGGTGAAGGGCGGATGAGGACCTCCAGCGAGATTAGTTTGTGATCAGATCTCACCAGTGAGGGGTATGCTTCCGGCGTTGAACATTGTGCTCCCATGTTCATGATGATGAGATCAAGTATGTTTTCTCCTCTTGTGGGATGGTGACTAGTTGTTCCATGGCATTTGAGTTTATGAATTCCAGGAACTTTTGGGCTAGAGTGTTTGGGCTTGAGTAGTGTTCCCAGTCTATATTAGGGTAGTTGAAGTCACCTAGTATGATGGTGTTCGGAGATACATTTATCCCCTCCAGTGTTTTCAGGAAGGCCATATGAGGTTCCTGAGTTTGCGAGGGTGGCCTGTAACATGCTACAAATTGCAGAGCAGTCTTGCCTATGGTTAATTGCACCTGGATGGTTTCCGATGCATCGTGATGCCACCAATCTTGAGGTGTGGGTGTCCTTGATGAATATGGATACCCCTCCTCCTTTCTTGGTATTGTCCAGGTTTTGGGGCCGAACGCATGATATGAAGTAAAACCTGATAGTGCTGGGGTGCTCTCAGGAGCCTTGAACCAGGTTTCTGTCACAGCACAGACATCGATGTTCTCCATACTGAGAAGGGCCTCGAAAGTGCATCTTGAGGTTGAGACTTCTGGCATTGAGCAGCATTACCCTTAGTTTTTCTTTGTTTTGTTCTAGGGTGGTAGGTTTAGAATTTGAGCCTTGCCTAAAAAGGCACTATGGGGTGGCAAGAGCCTTTGCCAAAATCCGGAATCCTAGGGTGACAAGTGCAAGCCGTCCCTTGCGAAGCAGCGTGGCTTGTCCAGCATGTCATCCCAGGCAGACAGACATTGATCCCTTTGAAGGACATGAGAGTTTAAGCCAGTTGTTAAAGCTGATCATCTTATCTCTGTATTGTGGCATCATTCTTGGTGAAGGTAGGATACTGCTCAAGGTCAGGGTCATACCTGCTTGGGCTACATAATCAGAGAGCTCCTCTATGTCTCTTTCATGTAGTCCAAGGAGGCACGTCTCAGGTCTAACACACCAGCGTGGACAATGATTGAGTCGTACTTGTACCTGCTGTTGAGAGACCTGAGTGCATGCGTTATGTGGCGGATTCTAGCACCCGACAGACAGCTTACTGTGACCTTCTCCTTACTCAGTTTGGTGAGCGGGACGTCAGTGTGTCTGACTATGGAGTCACCAATGACTAGTGTGTCTGGCATTGTGTTTGGCCTTAAGGGCTGTGACTGCTTGACACTGACTGTGTGGTCTATGTGTTGCAGGTGTTGTGTTCTGAGGTGGTAGTTGTTTGGGTGTCTGCTTTGGTGGCCTCTGCTGTTTTGGTAGATTTTTGATCAGAGCCTCTGAGTATGTCTTTGTGTGTTTATGTGTATGATTTGAGGTTGTGATGGTATTATGTGAGACTGGGTCTATAGTGTGTGTGGTTACCTTCTCCTCCTGTCTGGTCATGCCAGTCCTATGTTGAGAGAGCTCAGCCTCCAGTTTGGCCGTATAGTTGCATCTCTCGCATGTATTTGTGTTTTGTGGAGGAGGAGAGGGTTGTTCAGGTACATGAGGCAATTGTAACATTGCCTCAATATTCCCAGGTTCACCAGCTGAGCAGGAGAGGACATTAACAACTGATCCCTCGACATGCTAGAAGGAATAGACAGAAAACTTAAGAAAAGGTTCTGGGGATGTGGGTGACCGAGAAATGGGGTTTGCTTTTTTGGGGTACTTTCTATAACAAGAGTGCTGTATCGAGGTGATAAGTACTGTAGGAGCAAGTGCTTCGCTATACAGATAGAGAATAGTCTACTTGGGAGTCAAAAAAAGGAAAAATAA